>NC_079164.1:71053162-71275662 GCF_947568905.1 Ostrea edulis | reverse complement strand
CCAGATTTCATACTGATGAAGTTAAAATTTTGTGTATTCTTCCAGATTTCGTACTGATGAAGTTAAAATTTTGTGTATTCTTCCAGATTTCGTACTGATGAAGTTAAAACTTTGTGTATTCTTCCAGATTTCGTACTGATGAAGTTGAAGTGACATGGCGAGACTGACTGTTACATCAGCTGAATGCAATACTCTACTTTATACCCAACAGTTATTGCCACACTTGTTTGTAACAAAGCCCACTGGAAGATTTGGCCCAGTGACAGACACAACTGAAATAAATACATTGACTTTAGCAGTTAATTGAAATGAATATAGTGTGAATAACAAATAAAATCAATGAATATTTTTCATGTCATGTTTTTAAATTGTGACATCACAATCATGAATAATTTCCCAAAGTTTCTTCACAATATCCTGAAAGTTCTAGTGAGCTAATTTGATAACTTTTTATCCACCATCTATCTGTTTCTTCGTCCATCCATAAAGTTTAAACATATTCATTGATTTAGCGTAAGGAATGGAGGTGCAGAGCGTTGAAAGGTTGCACTTGTTGATCCCGTTTATATTAGAAAAAAAGTTTCGCGATTTAGATATGCTATACGTCATTTGGAAGAAAAAGCGTGTTTGTCTAGAGTTCCGCTTGATGTTATTTTTTTTTAAGAAAAAAAAGGTTTATAATGAAAAGTATTTTTCTTAAGAAGATTAAAATTAAGAATTTGCGTCGCTTTAGATGCTATATACCTAAAATAATAATGAATATCATTTAAAGATTATGCATGTGCAATGTGCATTAGCTATTGCCTCTTATTATACGGACTGCAATAAAGCTGAAGAAATCAATGAAAAAGAATCATAAGTTTAAAAACAAAAACACTTTAAAACTTTTGAAAGACATTATGTGACATACGGGATAACCTCAGCTTCTTCATAGTCCTAAATTTATGTAGAAATATTCTATTATCTCCAGTACATTGTATATAGTATTTATGTTTTTTGAATTGATTCGATTCGCACGAGTTTGTTCTGCGTATGACCAGTTTTTAAATCGAGGCAATCTGCTAACAAATAAGTTACTGTTACGGAGTTTTCAACAGTCTCGTTTAAAGCAAGTTTCCTTTACCTGATCAAGATATAAGGCTCAGAGCTGGCATGAATAGTTGACAGGGGACGTTAACTCCTAGGCACCCGATGGTATATCTGGTATGTCCAGGCATTGCACCCAGTTATAGATTGTATTTGCAGATTAGATCTTTATAACGACCAAAGAATTTCTTATTCTGAACAAGACTGACGAACTCCCTGTAAAATCAACTTATTTTTCAATAGCCTGCATCGATTTAAAAACTGATCATACGCAGAACATGCTCTTGCGTGTCTAATCAGTCGATATACATAAACACAATATGCAGGAAATGACATTAAATGGATATTGCTAAATAAATATGGGAAATGTACGATGGCGAAGATGGTCATCCCGTTTGTCATAGATTTGAGATGTTAATTTGCTGTTAACATCTATGTTCTATAAGATATCCAGGTATGAAGCAGATGTGGAAGACTCGCAAGAGTTCACGGGGATTCATGAATGAAAATTTCTTAAATTCCTAATTATACGCGACGAATTTATAATCGCCTAATTTCGCAAGAAGCATCATTCGCGAAATAAAATTCGCTTATGTTTTTATATCGCTAAAATAAATGTAAATACTTTTGATTAACAAAGCACTCGTAGTGTATGTTCTCGCTATTTGACGCGTACGACTCTTTTCGTGATGTTTTTAAATACTCGCGTAAAATTCAGAATCTACGGTATTGTTGATGGATAAATCTATCATTGTAAATAATATATTCTTCTCTCTTATTTACAATTGAAAATGCCAATACCTAATTTACCACGTGTCATGTTTTAGCTCTTTTTGTGTTTTAGATGTTTCATGTTAGTGACGTAATATACATATTTTTTTCTCAAATTATGGACATGCAACCACTACAGCCATGCTGGCATTAAGCAAAGCACCGAGTTATTCCGTCAGTTAAAGATAGCAAGTATTCAGTCCCTTATTTACTTTGTTCAGAAGATGACGTCCTTTCTCATTGAAGCATTGTGATTAGGTAACAGTGGTTATGTACACTGGTTTGTTTTAATTCAACCTTTTTAAGAAAGCAAGGAATGAAAAGAATTGAGATCAGAGGTAATGATAGAATCACATTCAATACCGGTATGGACTATACATTAGAAGTATTGGTAGAATCACATTCAATAGCAGTATGGACTATATATATATTAAAAGATTCTTTTAATGCAAAATTGTTAGAAGATTCTGTCCTTCGGACCGATCTTTTCAATTTCAGGTATACTTCCGGGTGTAAGAGATAAGATAAGTTGGGCTTTATTGCAAGTCGACATGTCATAAAAACAAGGTGATATAAGCTCCAGGGAGCGTTTAGACCGACATACAGCATATTTACAAAGGAACAAGTAATAAGAATTACAACTTATTGAATAAGAATAACACGTTTTTGAATATGAATGATAAAATTATTGAATATGAATAACAACTTTTCGAATATGAATGATATGTTTTAGAATATAAATTACAAGTTTTCGAATATGAATAACAAGATTTGTATAATAGTGCAACGTTTTACACGCTATATACAATGGATAATACGTTTAAATAAATGCAAAAAGCAAAATGCCCAGTTTATAAAATTTGAATTGAGCCTAGTCATTATTGTATCTGAAATAACATAAAAACATTTCCGATGTGAGCAGATATTTGCTCAGAATGTTTAATTGTAATTTATCTTTACAGGTTTATCCTTCATACTTCAAATTTACACAGATGTAATATACTGCTTACTATCCCGTCTTCTCTTGATTTAAAAAAAATCAGAATAAACAAGTCCTTTTATGAAGACCAGTGCCTTAATTGCATTTCATTGATATATATATATATGTGTGTGTGTGTGTGTGTGTGTGGGAGAGAGAGAGAGAGAGAGAGAGAGAGAGAGAGAGCATTTTAAATTCTTGCAATGTTTATTTTTCGTTGATATACAATGTAATTACTCCATTTGAAAACTAGTCGAGTAGAAATCATGATGTGAAGATATCTACAAAAGCATCATCTACATTAAAAATCTGCCTAGCTATTGGAGGATCTCGTCCAATGAAAACACTCGGTATGTATCCAAGCATGACCTTAGTGTACCTTACACCAAAATTTTATTTAATGGCTTGTTAAAGACCCAATTTTAATGTAACGCCTCTCATGAAGTATGATTTCACTATTGGAAAATTGATACAAGGTCTTAATTATTTTACATGAATTTTTTCTGATTTTTTCCGGAATAATAAAAAAGGTATTGTGTTTGCAAATAAGAGATTTCTATCTAGAGTAGATTTGTCTTTTAAAAAAAAAATCCGAAACTTTAAAAATGTGTTACAAGTATGATATATTTACGTAGTCGAAATTTGTTCAGAATACGTATTTCCATAAATATTCATACAACTAAAAAACAATCGAAAAAAAATTGAATAGGTCAGCATAACATCAGCACTTTAATATGTCTACACATAAACATCTATGTGTGAGCATTTTACAAAAAATGACGATGGTGATACGGCGCCTATCATAGTTATTCATTTTATAAGTTCATATTTTCAGCACGCAAACTTTGTACAGATGCATGTGTGTTGTTATAGAGACTATGTATTGTTATATAAACCTTAAGAATGTTTTATTAATGAACCACTGAATTCAGCATCAAATGATAAATTCATCACATCAATATGATGGTACCAACTTATAATATTTACACACCTCTTCTTGTACATGAATTGTGTATTTTGTATATTAAAGAGCTGGTCCTGGCACTGGACATATTTTTTCAGTGGGCATTTTATTTCCGTTTGTTAATGCTTTGAATAATTTGGTCAATTATGTAAATAGAAAACATAAAAAATAAGCATTTTGTGTGGGTTTTTTTGTAAAAAGTGAGAAATTATAAGTGGCGAAATCTTCGACTTGTTCTGTAAGTCGTACCTCCGAGATGTTGATGTGACGTCACACCCAGAACTCGATCAAAAATGGTGCAACGATGTGTTGTCGTTGGATGCAGCAACACTAACAAGAATTCGTCTCTATACGAGTTTCCTTCGAACATATCTCTTAGAAAAGAGTGGGACAAGTTTGTTTACTCCACTCATTACGACTGAAAACGATATATGTATGTTATTCTCTTTAGAGAAGTCGAGAGGCATAGCCTTCATCGACTTCTTTTCGCAAGCATTCATATTTTGATTCTGGAAAACGTGTAAATGCCGGAGTCGGTGACGGTTTATGCTTCGACCGACGTTTCGACTCAGGTGTGCCTGGATTTACGCAATAGACAACTTGTTTTCAAACATTTAGCAGTAATGCACAAAACTGTCACAAGGAAATCAACACTTACTTGCTTTTAATCCATTTTCAACATGTTCCCTGTCCCGGGTTTACGTTAACTGATCTTGGGAGCTGTCACAATAGGGGACCAGTTAAGAGAAAGCAGGCTGACGTAAACAGAGTTGTGATTTAAACCCGGGACAGGGGCATGTTGAAAATGGATTAAAAGCAAGTAAGTTTTGATTTCCTTGTGACGGTTTTGTGTATTGCTATTAAATGTTTGAAAACAAGTTGTCTATTGCGTAAATCCAGGCACATCTGAGTCGAAACGTCGGTCGAAGCGTAAACCGTCACCGACTCCGGCATTTACACGTTTTCCAGAATCAAAACATGAATGCTTGCGAAGAGAAGTCGATGAAGGCTATGCCATTCGACTTCTCTAAAGAGAATATACGTACGTCTGACTCTTGTGTACAACAGTTATTTCAATATTGTCACCTCCAATGGCGAAGCTAAGTTAGTAAGTGGATTCAAGAAGAAGTTGACATTGACAACTGGGGCCATATCATCTACCCGTAGAACTCCACACCCTCAATACCAAAGCCTGAGCAATACAGACGCGCTGTACAGAAGAGTAAGAGCTATATGATATATGTAATGTGTGCCATTATGAATTTGTGCGTTGATGTACGAGTCATGCAATGTCATAGTCATGTCAATCTTCATTGCTTTACATCACGCATTTCATGGTTAATTTCAACTTATTTGTACTATATTATCCAGTGATATGAATACGGAATCGTATGAGCCCTCTGCCCCTCTAAATCCGCCACTGCATGATTTCTGATAAATAATGATACATGTACATGTTCATAAACATTTAGGCAGCTAGCTGTTTCATACCATTAATTGGCTATTTAAAAAAATCGATTGCTTCTCTGTAGAATACTTGACTAGTTGAAACTGATACTGGAGCTATATTCCTGGCTCACCTGGCCGAGAAACAGTCCAAGGGAACTCAAGTAGGACTAAAGCGAGGGAGCCACAAAAGTATACAGGCAAAATCTAATGTCTATGCATGAAGTTTTCAGTTCTAAAACTTTTGCATGTTTAACTCTGAAAATAGTTTTTAGTAAATGAGTTTTACTGGTGGATAAGTATAAAAATAATTTACTTTTAGTACTGTGGAAAAAACCCCACTGTATTGGAATTTTCCTATATAGATATAAAATGTAATTAATGTTTTAGGTGTTCAGGTAGACAAAATGTTGGTA
Source organism: Ostrea edulis (assembly GCF_947568905.1). Taxonomy (NCBI): domain Eukaryota; kingdom Metazoa; phylum Mollusca; class Bivalvia; order Ostreida; family Ostreidae; genus Ostrea; species Ostrea edulis. The sequence goes on along the minus strand of NC_079164.1, from coordinate 71,270,000 downwards.
TTCAGTGTGAAAAGACTAAGGCCAAAAGTGTGTTTCCGGTTTCCCGACCATACCTACCTTTTAGCTGCTGACCCTAAATATCTTAATTTTGATATACATGTATATAAAAGAAAATAACAATCCCGAGTGTGGATTTCTTCTTTTTGCATTCGAGTTTCTCTGATTTACATTTTAACTACTATTGATTGATCTTCAGAATGTGTGAAAAGTATTTGTAATGTATATAGATTTGTATTGCAAGGGTACCAAAAACCAAGATTTCAAAATAAGGTTTTACCTACCTACCCCACCTAAATTTTGGGAGAGTGAATTACGAAACGTACATATATTTTATTTTGGTCTAAATAGGAAAAGAAATGCTTATTTCATTCGCAGCAGATTTCATATGTATCCTGTGGACCAGTTTGGACATATTGAATTTTTAGTCTTACTGTCTACCTGCAATACAAACTGTCAATTTAATTTGAACTTACTTTATACTGTATTGGTCTTCAGAATTTGAAACAATTAAGTTCAGGGATAAAAAAATTCAATTGTGAAGGTTGGTTCTGTGAGACGTTCTGTGAGACGTTGAGAACACAGTATCTAAAAAAAATGTTCTTTTATATAAGAGTGGAAAATTGGAAATTATGAGAATATCATATAATTTTAATAGAGTGTGCCCTTTGCCAATGTTTGGCTCATAATAGTAGTGGGCATTTTAACTCGTAGAGACAAGGTTGCTATCAGAATTCAATATGCTTGCCATGAAAGGTGAAGATAACAAACAGTGATCAATCGCATAACTCCTACAAGCAATACAAAATAGATAGTTGGGCAAACACGGACCCCTGGACACACCAGAGGTGGGATCAGATGCCTAGGAAGAGTATCATCCCCTGTTGGATGGTCACACCCACCGTGAGCCCTATATCCTGATAAGGTAAACCGAGTTATCCGCAGTCAAAATCAGTGTGTCAAGAACGGCTTAACAATCGGTATGAAACACGTCAGACAGCATTTGACCCAATGATAGGTTGCATTGACGAACTAATCGTTATAACGACCATAAAATTTGCAAAATGCTGACTTCAATCGAGACTATTGAAACCCCTGTACCATCAACTTGTTTGTCAGTAGCTTACCTCGATTTAAAAACTGACTATACGCAGAACAAGCTCTTGCGTATCGAATCAGTTGAGACATATAAACACCATATGCAGGTGATAATGGGATATTGTTACATAAATATGTCACATAATTTGAAGCATTATGGGAAGAAAAGTTTGCAAACCAAAACTGTAGTTACAAAAATAAATACTTATATATGTGTGTGTAATTTTTCAAACATAAAGAAATTCCCAATATCCAAAATTGGAAGATGATTTTCCCCCAAATCAACAGGAAACAAGGGACGATATCAAAAGATTGATGTCGGATAAATATCTAAATTCAAATGGGTAAAAATTTGCAGAAGTTTTCGTCAACCGACATTGATTATGTTGTAATGGAGAAAGAAAAAAGACACGCAACTGTTAAAAACCACATACATATCACAATTTAATGGACATTATGTTTTTACTTGTTAATCGATCAGTTTCAACATGCATCATATTTAGTTTTAAGGGGAGTGGGTCTTGGCGAAAACTACGTGAATTCAGTTTTAGTCAGACATTGAACTTTTGATCTCGCCCCTTAGGCAACTTTTAAATTTAAAATACATTGCAACTCTAACTGTGGCTGCTTTGTGCTGCCTTCACGTGTTGTATTTTTGGATAAGTCGTTTTAAAAAATGCTTTAGATTTTGTAGTCCCAAACAACCACCAGTGGAGGAGTCAGGGCCATATCATCTGGAGGTAAAGTTCCTTGTTTTGTAGCGGTAACTACTTCAGTTCTTGAATTTTGTCCAACATACCACAATCCTGCAGCTGGTGTTATCAATAAGAGAGCTGCAACTTGCATCATCAAAAATGGAAAACAAACATAACTTTGTAATTACACGGTTCGGTCAATCATATGTTTCTACTGTAAAATTCCTTCTTTCAGGATCCATTTTATACGCCTCCAGTTTTAGTAGCAAATTCTTGCTAATATCTAAATACTTGAATATTGCTTGCATTGGATGCAGTGTATTTTGTACACACAGTAATTCTTCATCTATATAGCATGTAATTCATGTTCACTATCAAGCATGAAGACATTCATTGATGTTGGGGTTCAGGTTCTGCCCTACTCTTGTCGGTAAGCACAATAACCATTTTTAGGACACGAATATCTAAACATACACTTTTAAATCCTGGATGAGATGTAACGCAGTTAAAGGGTTGATTAATTTGCTTGTTTTCCTCATCAATTTTGGTTTTGGTCTTGTCCGACTCTCTGCAGTAAACTCTATTTTAGGACAGACAGTAGGTTGTCGTGTACCACATGTACACTTAAATTGCACTGTTATCTTTTATAATTATATGCATTGACATGTCTTGTCTTGCAATCGGTTATCTGATATACTGTCTATTTTTGACTCTGAATTAGACATATACATTCTGTCTGTCTTTTTTGAGGCAGGAATTGAACCTCCAGATTTGCAGGAAATTTTTTATTTTATAATACTGCAGAGGCTATACTACAAGCACGTTTGCTCAATAATACTTAAGGCTGACACGCTTGTTCGATATGATTGATGGTGTATTGTTTAACGTCCGGCTAGAGAATTTTTCACTCATATGGAGACGTCATCATTGCCGGTGAAGGGCTACAAAATTTAGGCCTATGCTTGACGCTAACGGCCTTTGAAGAGGGAGGGATCTTTATCGTGCCACACTTGCTGTGACACGGGGCCTCGGTTTTTAAAAATGAGAACTTAGAAAAAATAAACGTGTTTTACACAAATAAACACCCCAAAATAATAATAATAATAATAAAAACAACCTGCGCATGTGGCACAAGAAGAATTTTTCATTTATTCAATATGTTGTACACGCACATAGTCAATTTCGAAAGACAAACCAGAATGCATATCCCCTCCTCTCTGCAATTGAGTGATATGACGAACTGGGACGGTTAAGATGTAAGCCTATTATCACTTCCATTTGCAGTTGCCTCTGCCTTTCGAGGCTCAAAACCTATAAGGCCTGACACCCATGTCTTCACAATATTCGCTTTCATCATCATTTTCTATCCCATTAACCAGTGATGGGAAAACAATTCGCTATCGCTGTTGAAAGAATAATCATGTTCCTGGTGTGACGTCACATTGTTGAAGTCCCGTATCACTGATAAACTCTCGCATACATTCGGGTATTTCCGTAAAATACAAAGTCATAAGGTACGTTTTATAAGAATTAATCAAGTTTATCTTCTTTAACCAAATTGTTTTTCATGAAAGTGGCCTTTATTAAATCAACTAGCATCTCTTGATTACGTTTTTTAATTACGATGCATGTGAAGTTATTAGACTTCCTCAACAAATGCTTCGTGAACTCTCAATGTTGTGTAGAAAGTGTCAGGACCCATCTTCTAGCACTTTGAGGACCAAAAAAAAAAGTGCCAGGACCCGCTCCTTAAACATACCATCTTACTTTTGCGTCCCCGAATGTATGCGACAGTGGACCTGCTATGTGCAGCAGATGAGAGATGAGTAAAATGAATTAAGTAATTTACATGAAATAAAGGTATGCAAAATTTTCCTCATTTTCTTGAGTAATCTACAATTATTTTGTCAACTTTTCCATAAACTGATATAGATTTTGTAATTACGATAATGCCGTATGTAGGGATGACTTTAAGGAAACCTTTAAAATATTGTGTCATGGACGTATTGCCTGTAATTAAACAAATCCATTGTGAACTTTCCATATCTGTGTAGCAATGTTTCATAATCACCTGTATATGGTGTTTACGTCTCCCAACTGATTCCATACACGAGATGATGTTTTGGATATGACTAATTTTAAAACCGAGGCATGCTATTGACGAATAAATTGATGTTACAATTAATTCGCAAATTCTATGATCGTTGTAATATTATGATCTAAGGAAATACAAACCATCACTGGATTGAATGCTTTCTGATGTGTTTCATATTGTTTGGCCGTTCCTTACAGATTGGTTTTGGCTGCGGATTGTTCTGTTTACGCGATCAAGATATAGGGATCACGGGGTGTGTGATTGTCCAAAAGGGGATACTCATTTCTCCTAGGCACCTGACTCCAGCAGGTTAATCAATGTTCGGTACATGTATCTAATTTTCTTGTGAAATATTTTTATTTGTCAAAGTCATCAATGATCAATCTCATAACTCGAATAAAGAACACACAATTCTGAGTAAGACAAACACGGATCCGTTCACATAGCCGAGATGAGATCATGTGCCTACGTATAAGCATCCCAATCGACTGGTCATAATCGCCGTCAGCACTATATCTCGATCGGAAAATCGCAATAACCCACAGTCAAAATCGATGTGGAAAGAACGGTCTCAATTACGGCGAGTGTGACCGGTCGACAGGGGATGCTTACTCCTGTTAGGCACCTGATCCCAGCTCTGGTGTGTCCAGGGTCCGTGTTTGCCCAACTCTCTATTTCGTATTGCTTATAGGAGTTATGAGATTGATTGTTGTTCGTTATCTTCACCTTTCATGTATGAAAATAATTATCAATAAACAAAACATCAATACATGTATATCTAAATGTCGAGTTGATGGCCACAACAAAATATTTGTTCTCTCACGTAGAAACTATTGAATAAATTCTGTCTTGTAAGAATATAAACCAGGTCAGATAATCACAACAGACTGTTAGAGAATCTGACCACCAAAGACTACGAAAACATTGTCAATGAGGAAGTCCAGCATCCTTCATAGAAGTTGTGCCTAAAATCAAAGTGGTGTTTAACAAAGTAATTTTTTGAATGACTGATCTCAAAATATGAATGTTCCCGCTTTCCATATTCATTGAAAAGCATCTTTTTATAATGTCAAAAAGTCTAGTCTTTGGTCTATCGTGAAGAATGTTGATTAGAGAAAAGGTTTGTGATTTCAAATTTACTAAAAGTTGTTTATAATATTTAGAATCCACATTTGATTTACACCACTTCTTGCATATGTCGTGGCACAATATGTATGAAGGTTTTACTTCTCAACAGACTGGGATGTTAAATATGTTGAAAACTAAAGCATTATTGTGAAGAATTTCATCTTTTGAAAGGAAAGTTGGACTATAAGTAGGACTAAAATTTCAATGATAAGTTCGTTTAAAACATAGTTGTAATGATATGCCTCACAAACAGAGACAATGTTGTTACAAGTTTTGTCAGCTGGAACCAAACATATTCCTCATATAATCCATCTAATTCTTTTATCACTTCTGGTTTACTAAACACAGAAGGAAGTTATGCACTTTTATTTTGATGTCTTTAATACTCGCGTGTTTTTAAAATTCCCCATATACTTTTTATCCATTCCGACAAGGGATCAAGTTCTTTTTCATTTTTACCCTCATCGTCTGACATAATCTTCGGCGGAATTCATAATAGAGATGAAGCTCCATCCCTCAAGTGAAAAACCGGGGTTCTCTTAATTTAGGACCTTTAAAATATAAGTGATTTCAGGTCCTCATTTTCAACTTTATTGAAATAATTGACTATGATATGTCCATGTGGATTATGATTGAAAGAAGATCAAAAAATTGTCGGTGGATTATGTATAAGATGGTCTATATTCAGGCACTGTACTAAGTTTTTTTTGTAATTAAAAAGCAATAGTAGAAACATGTTTGTAGGAAATACAGGGTGGGGACTTAAACTTCAAACATGCTAAAATACAAGACTGAACTCTTTTATGACGAAGATTGTTGCTTATGTTGGCGGCATCAGTTTCTGTCTTAGTAAATTTAAGTATAAGGTAGTGACAGCATGATTCGGAAGGATTATCATCCATAAGCCGCTCTGGTATATGTGATGGACAACATCAATCACTAATGAAGTCTGAAATCTTTTGTTAAGAAATCCAAACACAAACTATCTTTAGCTTCTTCAAATATAATTTAGATTTCAAATTCATCATGTTCATATTCTGGTTTAGGTATCTGAATTAGATATAAAAAAAATAAATAAAGAAAAATAAATATTGTGTAAATTTCCAATGCAAAAGTTAATCATCCCTTTTGTTAGTTTGTCATTAACCTTCATGTTCAGCAAAACATCCAAATATACAGATAAACATAAACAACAAGAACTGTAGAGAACATTTTATTCAGAAAACACTAGGTTTTTATCATTGAAAAGAAGATTATTCGGAAAAATCACGAAACACATGTAATTTAAAAATACATTGAATCTCTTTATTTTAATTTCAAATGTAATTCAAGAGTTCACGAATATAAACTTAGGCTATTGCCTTATTTCTTCGTTTGAATATCACGTGATTTCAAGATTTCGCAGGCCCTAATTCTTCGTTTGCCTCTTGAAAACAATATTTCCATCGGTAGCACGAACAGCATTGTGGGTACCACCTGGCGATCAGTTTGAATCCACATTTAGGACACCACACCCAAAATTGGAGTCTTGTCCATCCGGTACGGATACATCGGCTCTTGAAGGTGGAGGCCTCGTAACACGAACTACAAGGACAAGCAAACTTAGAAGTTTTATTTTATGAATCTTTTTACCACATGAAAATGGGATAGAGCAATGAAAACCTTGTAAGGTAGGTGATAGTTTTATTTTGTAAGCGAAAATTCAATTGATGATTTTGTGATATTTCAGACCTTTCTTTTACCACATGCAAATGATGTAGAATGACGATTACCTTGGAGAGCAAGATGCATATGTCACTCTTTGTGAGAAAGGATGGACAACATAACATTTCTGGACGTCTCCCAATCCAATGTGTACTTTCACACCCGTGATGTAGTTTAGTTTCTTGGGACATGTGTCGATATACTGGAACGCAGGTTTCCTATCAATCATATAAAGAAATGTCTATATCCTGTTTTACAGCCACATATAAGTGGCGATACTTAATGAAGATAATTTAATTAAATACACATAGTTTTGAATGTAGTGAATTGTAAAGACAGCTTGTACTGACTTTTCCGGCGACTGCAGCCTCCTCTCCGCGATGAGTGCATTCACTGCCACATTGACTTCAGCATCTTCTGCCAAAGCTTTCGAAATTGCAAACCTGAGTTCGTAGTAAAATGATACTTTTTATTAAATAAAACAACATAGATTTCATACATGGAAAGATAGAAAACATAATATCATGATGTAGACTACGTGTTTCGAGGAAGTTCGGTCCAAAAGAAGACTCCAATGGCATATACGCGAAAGGTAAAAATGTCAGTTCTTAACGATGCAGTACTAATTAAAAAACAAAATAGCACAATACTTAATTTAACTTAAATAATTACTTTCTACCAAGCTGCCCTGTATAAATGACTTACTGAATCTCTTCGGATTGTTTTGCTGTTTCACCATCAATGGCTTCCTCTTTTGGAGGATCCGAAATGCAAGTCTCTCGACCAAAAGCAGACACAAAGCATGCCAACACCAGAGAAGATAGGAAAATCTGTGAACATGAAACCAATAGACCACGTATATTAATTTAGGAAATGTTCTAGCTTGACTAAAGTAAAATTATTACTTAGTTGGACACAATTCTATACACATGATATCTCAACTGCCTGATGAATCATGCGAACATGGAGAAAGCGCTAGTTGTTTATTTCGACGAACTGTGTCATTCCGATTCTCATCAGTTATTCATAACTCTAACAAAGTGTCGGATCTACTTGTAGATATAAGGTCAAATAAATGACAAAGAACACGAACAATTGTCAAAGGACTAAGACCATGATTAGTTATATCGGTCCTGTGGTGTCTTTAAAATAAAGTAGAATAAACTGAAATAAAGTTGTAATCATTTGGTGATATAAGCTCGTGCCAGGATTTCCCCGCCAAAACGTCGGCTTGTTGAATTCTGTGCAAGACAAAACCGGTATCGGTCTGGTTCCCTGCAGAAATCTCCATTTCTTTCAAATTTGGTCATCAAACACGACATTTGATCCAGAATGAGATTTTAGCCTGTGAAAATTTATCATTAGAGACAAACATTGCACAAGAGATTCGTCAGATCGGGAGGAGTGCTGTTGATGAAAATCAACTTTGAAGTAAATCGAGAGCAATCCGGAATTATTTATTTTTGTGATAGTTGTAGGTATTTTTAAAGTTGTATGGTCCGAATTTCGACAAAGGATCAAGTGAAATGGCTATATGAAATGGACCCAATATATTTATAAAAGACTTTCTTGTTTCATGTGAAAATTTACACGATTCAACATTTGTACTTTTATGATTTAAATGTTTCACGATGCATAAATTCGCCTCAAACGGTATATAACTGCGAGTTTAAGCTTGGGGTTTCCTCATTAGCTGAAATTCCCAAAGAAATTTGGCTCCGTCTATACATTTACAGATTTGGAAATATATGGACGATAGTAGGTACAGTCAAAGCATTTAGGCTATGATTGTATATTATTAAAACTTTTAAATTTCGTATTGCGTTAAATATAGCCCATATCGTCGATATTAACATAAACACGTCTTCTACGTCATGTACCTTAGACAAAGTGTATTCGATACATGCGATATACATGTTATGTAATTTATTTACCAATGTCCTAAATTTTGTTAAATTGTATTTAATTATATACACGTTTATCGTATGTACCGTTACCATTACTAGAAATAAGTTGACGTTTCTGAATCTAATTAATTATTTCCGTTGTTTTACATTATATGCAAAGTTGAATGCACTAGTATGGTTTTACTTCCTTTATTAAAATTCACATATTGCATGTAGATCTTTTAGTTCATTATTCTACTAGTAGTATAAATACCGAAAACATAGACTTTCGCGTATCATGTATATGTAATTTTCACATCACGTGATTTTTGAATATGAAAATAAATAATCACTGTATTTTCATAAATAATTATGTTTGAAAATACTTTGATTATTTATTCTATAAGACCAGATATTTATAGTTTGCTTCAAGGCAAATTCGATCAAGAGCCTGAGAAAAGGAGAGGAGGCTGTCTTTATATTTTTGTGAGCACTTGTGACATCACAATATAATGTAGGGTTTGAACGAAACGTATGTTGACGGTTAACAGTTCTACATATAATTTCCGTATTAAGTTGAAAATAACCATTTGAATAACAATATTAATAAGATTTGTACTGGTTTCTAATTTCATTTTTTTCAGCAGCGGTATCTATGACCGAATGTGCTTTTGATAACGTGCTTTGGTACATGTATTAGCAATATCATCACCTTTCATCACAATGAATAAATAACATGGATTAAAAATATCGATCACATACATGTAAGCAGTAAATATGTATTCAGTGAAAATCAAGCATAGCTTCCATTAAAATAAAACAAAATATCAAGATTCTAACACAATTAGATAATTGTACGTGATTGGTAAACGGGGACAGCACGGCATCTATTCATATTCCTAAAGTGAATGTTGTCCTGTGTGTTAAGACCCGCCCACTTTGTTTATTATTATTCATGAAGGAGTACCATGTAGAAAACGGCATGGTATGGGGTATAAAAATCAATCGATATTTCGACATTGCTCGTGACAAAAATCAAAGGGAACTATTAAAACTATTCAGAAACCATCGTCTGTGGCATCTAAATGTATGCATAAATTTTAATTTTTGTACAATAGAATTGCTTTTATTGACCACTGAAAAGAGGGCTGAAACTAATTGCTGCCCTCCTTATTTTTTCTACCTTATAAAAACGCTGTTAAATCATTGCACGTAGATGTACGTATTTATGAGGCTGTACGACATTTTCATACATTATTTCACCCGTTTTAGTCAGAATCAACCGTCATTTCAAGTGGCAGTCACGTGTCGAGTTCAGACTTTCGGATCATCGGTGGTTTTATCTGTGTAAAGCTGTGTAGTTTGTTACAACAGTACCGCCATAAATTTGAGAGAATGAAATTATCAAATACCTCATATTGATTCGTTGTTCTACGCTTTTTCAGTCTTAAAGTTAGACAGTTGCGTCTGAGTTATATACATCATGCTGGGATTCCCTTGATGCGGATGGGGCTATGATTTATAGACGCTTAACTGACAATGTATAATTTATGCATACCCACTATATTTACGTTTGAAATAATCTTCTCGCTGTTTTCTTTTACATTCAAATGTTTTCAAGCATGTAATTAAGGGAAAGTAAAGAACTGTAAAACTCATTAATCTACTTTAAAGTAATTCTGTACAAAAAAATCATGAACATAGGATCATATAGCTTTAATTATTTTGGCTTAGAAAAATGAAAACAAAGTACTTATGTGGAATGGCCGTTTTCATGCATAATGCACCTAATTTCCCTATGTGGTGTTTTTATTTAAAGTTTCCGCATGAATACCAGTCCCCCTTCTCATTTCTAGTCTATCAGACAAGATAAGGTTTGACCTGTAGATATTGTCTGCCGTCTGACATATCAGATCCTCAATTCTCTAGAAAGATTTTTATTTCACCATTACTTTCACTTTTTGAGCTTTAAAGGAAATAAACTCTTTTAAAATATATTTATATCGCTGCAGCAAGAACACTGGCTTAAAATAGCGATCATAGTCACTCGACAAACCTTTCTTCAGGACAACAGAATATTTACATAGATATAAATGTAATCAAAACAAGAGGAAAAAACTACATATATATAGCATTCGCGACCGGTATATCAAACAGAAACTAATAGTTGACCACTACAGTAAATCGCCACGACATGGTTTTGATGAAGTTCACCGATTAGATATCACATCAAATGAGATCAAATCACTCGGTAGAATATATACTATAGTAAATTAGTTGGAGATGTGCTTGGGCGGGAAACTGACTAATGCATATCGCAATTTGTTCTGGGCAGGCAGCTCGAATATCAACTCCTAATGATAAAACAAAACAAAAATTAATTGAAACCCATGCCAAAAAGCATCTCTTGGTTCAAAATAATGTCGTTTAACATATGCAATTTTAAATATACATGGTAGGTTTTTCATCTTTCTTGATTTTTTTCCCTTGAGATGCACTACCCAAGTCGTATGATATCCACTCCCGGGTAGTGTTCTTATATAGCAAACTTGTCCAGTATAACAGCCATCATTTCACCAATCAACATCGATATTCATACGGGATATACGTGAATACAAAGGTAAATAGTGTACTTATACGCAACGGCGAATCAAATCGCTCCTAAGAAAATTTCAAAATATCCGGAAATCTAGATATAAACATGTTATTGACGTTGTACATTGATGTTTCTTTTAATGGTATTTAAATTTCTTTAGCTTATACTCTATCAATGGCTTGTTTACATTTTTACAGAAACGAAATAGTTTTAATTTTTAGCAGAATGACATGCATTCTTTTTATTGGAATCTGTCTCTCAGATATTTATTCTTATAACTCAAACATCTCTTTCTACATATTTTAAAAATGCACGTTCATATAGTATATAACTTTCTCCGAGTGACAAGCAAATTTATTCAATCTAATGACTATTCGATATTTTTTTAAATGTTTTTGTACAAATACATGAATTGAAGCGAATTATTTCGAATGAAAACAAATAGTGTACTTATACGCAACGGCGAATCAAATCGCTCCTAAGAAAATTTCAAAATATCCGGAAATCTAGATATAAACATGTTATTGACGTTGTACATTGATGTTTCTTTTTATGGTATTTAAATTTCTTTAGCTTATACTCTATCAATGGCTTGTTTACATTTTTACAGAAACGAAATAGTTTTAATTTTTAGCAGAATGACATGCATTCTTTTTATTGGAATCTGTCTCTCAGATATTTATTCTTATAACTCAAACATCTCTTTCTACATATTTTAAAAATGCACGTTCATATAGTATATAACTTTCTCCGAGTGACAAGCAAATTTATTCAATCTAATGACTATTCGATATTTTTTAAATGTTTATGTACAAATACATGAATTGAAGCGAATTATTTCGAATGAAAACAAATAGTGTACTTGACATATTTTATTTTATACCAGATAAAAATTTGACTTCAAAATTCGTTCAAAAATTACAAACCCAACATTTATTTTTCTTCATTTGATGCCCGGATCTATGTTGGTTTTTTTTTTTTGCATTAGAATGGGAAGCGGTGAGTTTCATTTAAAGATTATACATGTGTCTTAGCTAGTGCCTCCTATTACACAAACTACATATACAATAAAACTAAAAATTCAATGAAAAAGAATCACAAGTTTAAAAACAATAACACTGTAAATTTTTTAAAGACCTTATATGACATACGGGATAACCTCAGCTTCTTCATAGTTTCTTTAGAAATATTCTATTTTCACCAGCGTATGGTCTTTATGTTTTTTGAATTGATTCGATTCGCACGAGTTTGTTCTGCGTATGGCCAGTTTTTAAATCAAGGCAATCTACTAACAAATAAGTTAATGTTACGGAATTTTCAACAGTCTCGTTTAAAGCAAGTTTCCTTTATCTGATCAAGATATAAGGCTCAGAGCTGGCGTGAATGTTTGACAGGGAACGCTTACTCCTAGGCACCTGATGTCACTTCTGGTATATATGGTATGCCCAATTAAACATTCGACCCAGTAATAGGTTGTAATTCCAGATTAGGTCATTATAACGACCAAAGAATTTCTTGTTTTAAACGAGACTGACGAAATCCTTGTAACATCAACATATTTTGTTAAAATATAATCAAAGAACTGATCATACGCAGAACATGCTCTCGCGTTTCTAATAAGTTGAGAGATATAAACACGATATGCAGGAAATGACATATACATGAAATGGAATATTGCTACATAAATATGAGAAGTTTACGATGGCTAAGATGGTCATCCCGTTTGTCATTGATAAGAGTTGTTAGTTTGCCGTTAATATTTATGTTCTATACGATATCCAGGTATGAAGCAGATGTGGAAGACTCATAAGAGTTCACTGGGATTCATGAATGAAAAGTTAGTAAATTCCTAATAATACGCGACGAATTTATTATCGTATAATTTCGCGAGAAGAATCATTTTTATATTGCTAAAAGAAATAAAAAAAAAAAAAAAAAAAACTCTTGATAAACAGAGCACTGGTGAATGTATGTCCTCGCTATTTGAAGTATGTACAAGTCATTTCGTGATGTTTTGAGTACTCGTGTAAAATTCAGAATCTACATCATTATTCATGGATAAATCTGTCATTGTAACCAATATATTCTTCTTTCTTGTATACGATGAAAATGCGCAAACCTAATTTACCACGTGTCATGTTTTAGGTGTTTTTGTGCTTTAGGTGTTTCATGTTAGTGATGTAATCTATATTTTCCCCCTCAAATTATGGACGTGCAATCACTACAGCCATGCTGGCAGTAAGCAAAGCACCGAGTGACTTCGTCAGTTAGAGACAACAAGCCCTTGTTTACTTTGTTCAGAAGATGACGTCCTTTCTCAGTGAAGCATTAATTGTTATTAGGTAATAGTGGCTATGTACACTGATTTCTTTTAATTTAATCTTTTTAAGAAAGCAAGGAATGGAATGAGAGGTATTGAGAGCTCTATGGACTATACATTGAAAAATACTTTGAATGTGAAATTGTGAGAGGATTCTGTCCCCCAGACCGATCTTTTCAATTTCAGGTATACTTCCGGGTGTAAGAAATAAGATAAGATACACTTTATTTTAAGTAGACATGTCATAAAAACAAAGTAAGATAAGCTCCAAGGAGCTTTTAGACCGACATATAACATATTTACAAAGGAACAAGTAATAAGAAACAATTAGATTAAATTACTGTTTTCGCTGTCGAAGTATGTAAAACTTATACGGTACCAATTTTGATGCACCAGATGCGCATTTCGACAAATAATGTCTCTTCAGTGATGCTCAACCGAAATGTTTGAAATCCGAAATAACTATGAAGTTTTAGATCTAAATATAGCCAAAAACAGCGTGCCAAACAAGTGGAGCCAAATTCGTCCAAGGATAAGAGCTATGCATGAGGGAGATAATCCTTAATTTTGAAATGAATTTCTAAATTTTATAACAGCAATTAAATATACATCCGTATTTTCAAGCTAGTAACGAAGTACTTAGCTACTGGGCTGTAGAGACCCTCGGGGACTAACAGTCCACCAGCAGAGGCCTCGACCCAGGGGTCATAATGTAAAAGTTATACGGTACCAATTTTGATGAATAGATAATTGAAAATTACATAACTACGATTGGAAGAGCATTTAGAAACGAGATAGATCCAATTTCATGATCCGATATTTTGTAGAATAACTTGCTGCACACTTTGACTTGGATTCATAGCACAATTCTTATAAAACCTCGTATGAAATTAAATATATTTCGTATTTTCACGATTAAAAAAAAATAAAAATTTCGAAATGCTAAATCATATAAATGTCACAGCGTACAATGGATAATACGTTTAAATGAATGTAAAAAGTAAAATGCCAAGTTTATAAAATTTGAATTGAGCCTAGTCATTATTGTATATGAAATAACATAAATACATTTCTGATGTGAGCAGAATGTTTGATTTTATCTTTACAGGTTTATCCTTCATACTTCTTTACACAGATGTAATATATTGCTTACTATCACGACTTATTTTGATGGAAAAAAAGCTCCGAATAAAGAAGTCCTTTTATGAAGACCAGCGCATTAAGTGCATTTCATTGTTTCATATGCTTGGCGAGATAATTATCTTGACTTGACGTGATATCTTATGTTGACAAAAATTATCTGGATGGCAGAAATATGTCACCATACATATGAGAGAGAGAGAGAGAGAGAGAGAGAGAGAGAGAGAGAGAGAGGGGGGGGGACATTTTAAATTCTTGCAATATTTGTTTTTCGTTGACGTACAATGTAAATATTCCATTTGAAAACTAGTCGAGTGGAAATCATGATGTGAAGCAGATATCTACAAAGGCATCAGCTACATTAAAAATCTACCTGGCTATTGGAGGGACTCGTCCAATGAAAACACTAGGTATGTATCGATGCATGACCTTCACGTACCTTACACCAAAATTTCATTTAATGGCTCGTTAAAGACAAAATGTTAAGTTAACGCCTCAAAGGAAGTATGATTTCACTATTGGAAGAGTGATACACGGTCTCAATTATTGTAACGTGCAAGGGAGGTCACTGCCTGTGAACCCCCGCGGGCTCGTACCCGTGATAGAAACGGATAGCCCTGAGATGCTGCAATATGTACAATGTGCAGACTTAATCAGTTGTACTGCGCCTATATAGGATCTATTGACTGGTAGCGAACAAGTGCACTGGCAGGGAATTCCACACACCAGCACACTTCCACAAGGACAAGCAGGGATGTCCGCACACCTGCCCATGCGCAGTGATAGGCAGGGTTGACCGCACACCTATCACTATATAAATACCGGTTCTAATCAGAGACACTGGCAGGGATGTCCGCACACCAGAGCTCTACCACAAGA
Source organism: Ostrea edulis (assembly GCF_947568905.1). Classification (NCBI taxonomy): domain Eukaryota; kingdom Metazoa; phylum Mollusca; class Bivalvia; order Ostreida; family Ostreidae; genus Ostrea; species Ostrea edulis. Next base: position 71,254,462 of record NC_079164.1, on the reverse strand, counting down.
CAGGCAGGGATGTCCTCACACCTGATCTTGCGCAGCAACAAGCAGGGATGTCCACACACTTGTAGCTATGAGATGCCAAATTCAGAGCAGGGATAGACCACACCCTCTGGCAGTAATAAGCAGGAATGTCCGCACACTTATTACTAAGACGTACAATATCAGTAGGGAAGTCCGCACACTTATACGTACTTTACAGGGTTTGTCGAGTTTTACGTCTTATTATAGAAGAATCCTATATATCCGCAGTACCATAAGGATCCGTAGTGTATAATTACTTATCAATTAAAACAAAATACTAATCATACCCAAACTGGCTAATCTTTATAGAATCTACTATAGAAACACACAATGATTATAATTGCATGTACTTTAATTCAAAACTAACCATCATGAAATATTTATTTGAGTATGTCTAATAAGCAATTAAAATGACAAGGGCGATAACTCTCGCAATAAAGATAACATAACAAATACATCTTTCCGCTTCATCATGTTACATGAAATTTCCGGAATTATAAAAAAAATATTGTGTTTGCAAATAAGACATTCTATCTAGAGTACATTTGTCTAAACAATTCCGAAGCTTTAAAGATGTGTTACAAGGATAATATATTTACGTAGACGAAATTCTTTCAGAATACGTATTGCCATGAATATTCATAATTATAATTTTCGAAAAACAAAATTTAATAGCTGAGTCACCACTTTAAAATTTTTCTACAAAATCAACTATCTGTGAGCATTTTACAAAATTTGACGATGGTGACACGGCATTTACATGTACCATAGGTAAATTAGATAAATTCTAATTTATTTTCAGCACACAAGTACATATGCATGTGTTGTTATAGAAGTTATGTATTGTTATATAAATATTAAGAATGTTTTGTCAAAGAACTAAAATACCCGCCATATTGCGCATCAAATGATTAATTCATCACATCACGTTTGGTTGAGCATCACTGAAGAGACATTATTTGTCCAAATGCGCATCTGGTGCATCAAAATTGATACCGTATAAGTTTTACATCAATACAATGGTACCAATTGCAACTTATGATATTTACACATCTCTTCTGGTATTTTGTATATTAACCATACCATCTTACTTTCGCGTCCCGGGATGTATGCGACAGTGGACCTGCTATGTCTAATTTGATATGACCAATTTTTAAATCGAAGCATGCTACTGACGAATAAATTGATGTTACAATTCGCAAATTCTATGGCGGTTATAATGATCTAAGGAAATACAAACCATCACTGGGTCGAATGCTGTCTGGTGTGTTTCCTATTGTTTGGCCGTTCCTTACAAATTGGTTTTGGTGCGGGTTGCTCTGTTTACCAGCTCAAGATATAGGGGTCACGGGTTTTTTGACTGATCAACAGGGGATTCTCATTTTTCTAGACACCAGATTGATCATTGTTCGTTTTCTAATTTTCTCATGATTTTTTTTCTGTTAATATCACACGAAAATATTTGGATAGGAGTGAACAGTGATTAATCTTATAACTCGAATAAAGAACATAAAATTCAGAGTAGGGCAAACACGGACCCCTGCACGTACCAGAGATGGGATTATGTGCCTAGGAATAAGCATCCCTGTTGACCGTGAACACTATCTCTCGATCGTGTGATTTGAATAAACCACAGTCAAAATCAGTGTGGAAGGAACGGCCTCAATTTGTATGACACATGTCAGACAGCATTATACCCAATAACAGGTTGTTTTGGTAAATTAGATCCTTATACCGACCATAACATTTGTGAAATGCTGACTTTAAACGAGACTTTTGAAACTCCTGTAACATCAACTTATTTCGCAATAACCGCCTTGTTTTCAAAGCTGACCATATGCAGAAAAACTATGTGCAGGTGATAATGGAATATTTCTACATAAATATGGGAAGTTGACCATGGGGAAGCAAAAGTCATCCCGTTTATCATAAAGTTGAGTTGAGTTGTTAGCTAGCCGTTTACATTTACACGAAATATCTAAGTATGAAGCAGATGTGAAATAGTCTGTGATGTCTTATTTCGCGTTCACTGGGATGTCTCGAGTCGGCATATGAATGAAAATCAGTATGAATAAATAAAACGTTGTCAATATATCTAAATGTTGAGTTGAAGGCCACAGTAAAATATTTTCTCTCTCACGTAGAAGCTTTTGAATAAATTCTGCCTCTTAGGAATGTAAAACAAGTCAGCTAATAAAGGAGCACAGGTCAAACTGTTGGAAGGCCGGATCACCAAAAACATGAAGATATCGTCAAAGAGGAACTCCAACATGTAAAACTTATACGGTACCAATTTTGATGCACCAGATGCGCATTTCGACAAATAATGTCTCTTCAGTGATGCTCAAGCCAAAATTTTGGAAAATCGAAATAACAATAAACTTGTAGGAGCTAAAAGGAAAACTAGAGTGCCAAAAACAAATATCACAGTCAATGGGGCGAATGAATATGAATTACCGTATCTATACTGGGTTCCGGTTCCTAAACGTCACAAAAACCCTTACAAACATAGATACATTTCTGGATCCAGTAAATGGTCTACCAAGCCCCTCACGAAAATATTAACAGCTGTGAAGTTGAACCGTCATACATATTGTGTCACGACATATGCCAGAAGTGGTGTAAATCAAACGTGGACTTTTAAAAAAATCTGAAGAACTTTTAGTAAATTTGAAATTACAAAACTTTTCTCAAATCAACATCAAAATGTATGAATTTTTAGAAACACATGTTGAATGAAAGACTAGATTTTTGGACATCATAGAAAGTTGCTTCTTCAATAAAAATGGGAAAAGGGACTACATGTGGAAAAAATGATTGCTTTTTAGGGACCGGTCAATATTCACTGGAGGTGGGTAGGTGGGACCGGTGCATTCCACATCACCATTTTAAAAACACTATGACCTATCTTCTAAGAATACAAAAAACTGCCTATCCTACATCATATGTGTAATTAAAAAGTGTAGAGTGTGTGTCCTATCTAATAAATATATTATATATATATATATATATATATATATATATATATGATTAAACAATAATTCTATTTCATTATCATTGTTAAAGTTTTCACAGTCCTTGCTTTTTTCTGGAAATTTTACTCTTCTCCTTCTTGAAGATGGTATTATAAGACTCTCTTATGAGTAGCCATGAAATATAAGGTGATTCCACCCGAGGGTTGCAAAAAAAACTGTGAAACCCGAGGCTTTGCCGAGGGTTTTACCGCTTTTTTGCAACCCCGAGGGTGGAATCACCTTAATAGCGAGCGAAGCTCGCGTCGCGAAGAGCTCGCTCCAATGATTACACATATGAGTCACGTGATTTGCTCTTCATCAGCTGAAAAAAGATGAGTATCACCCATAATGCTTCCGAAAAAATGTCGCCGTCACTGCGGTATACTTCAATGACAAACCCGTAATTAAAATAATTAGATTGTTTAGAAAGTACCATAAACATTTTTAAATTCCAGACAAGCTTTCTCACAGCTTCAAACATTTTGGTTTTACTTGGTTTGAGAGAAAAAAAATTGCAGCTAATATGACGTCACAATTTGTAACTGTTTACATCAAGCACGTTATGTTTCCCGCGTTAAATGAAGAGGCGGATAAAAGTCGTGTTGCAAGATGTAATTGAACTTCGCTCGTCTCAACGGTCACACCGTACAGCATATTATTTCATGGCAACTCATAAGAGAGTATTTTTCTCTCATATTTCTAGAGTTTTCCGTTTTCCTTGTGCCTAGCGACGCCATTTTGAGAATTTTCCAATTAATTAATTTTTCGCTGTACATTAAAAATAACACCAGAATCGAATTCTACGACCTTCATTTTGGCAACTACGTTGCCGACAAAAAAATCGGCCGACGAGTGTATAAGTGAATTGTATTAGAGTTATTCCTCTTTGAATAAATCAATAATCAGGGTGATGCGTAATTCGAGATTCCTCCGACTCTTACCCCCGCTTTATTAATCATGATGTATTTCTTTGCGCATGACGTCAGCACATGTAAACACAAAATTCCATCGTTTAAACAGCGATAGCATCGTATTAATCATGATGTATTTGTAGAATAATCTTCCGATAACTGAATCCTCGCGTCTTGGAAGATGGGTCCGCGAAATAAAGTTGTAAGAGGTAGGTAAAGCAGCGACACCAGCTGGTGTCGCTGAATTCCCACTTTTCAATATGGAGTCCGCTCTGACTCTCCCCCGCAGAAGTCACAAAATAAAAGCGGGGTTAAGAGTCAGAGGAATCTCGGATTAGGTGATGCGTGACGTAACTCGACAGTCCATCAGCGCGAAACATTTTGACTGACCTAATCAGAATATGAAGCCACAACTGCACGGTTTTTTTTTCTTCTTAGAGGAGCATTGATATTGATATTAATTGAGCAGTTATTTAATGACGAGTGCGTGAAGAGAGATTCCAAGTGGTTTTTGTTGGTGAATATGGGCATGGCTAGACTTTCGTTTTCCACGCGTGCAAGGACTCGAGTCTCATGGACATTGAAGGCACTTATTTCACCCGAGACACGGACAGTAGACGTTGACAGAGTGAATGTGGAGGTAGGCCTAGAACTAATAGACCGTGTGGGCTGGGTTTCTGTGAACTGGCATAATGCACCGGATGACATAGGTGTACGAGGAATTTGTGACTGTTGTTGAGGGTGCAGTAATTGTTCAAGGAATGTGTATATTTGTGTCCGGTCACATACACCTGGAGATTATCAGGGACATTACAATCTGTCATTTTTTGTACAAGAGCTTTGCAGACGCTAGTGTTTGTCAATCGAGGCGAGGTAAGTTGCAAGCTAGTTGTGTATTGATTATGACGTCACGGGATATGTAAGATAAACGTCACGTGATATGAAAGATTAATAGAATCCTTCATTAGTACGAGTGTGGGATAGGGTAATTCCACCGAGGGGACAAGATTCGCAGTCTAGGACGAGGCTTTGCCGAGTCCTAGACAGCGAATCTTGTTCCAGAGGTGGAATTTCCCTATCCCACACGAGTAAATAATGAAGGATTATTTTTCTCACATTTTACCTACAGTTTAGTGCATAAATTTAGGAGCTATGAGAAAATTTTAAATTATGAAAATCCTCATTTGAACTTCAATGCAAAAACTAATTAGATAGGCAGAAAGATCATACCCGAAAATGGTTTACACTGTTAGTGTAAACTAAAAAACCCAAGGTTGTCCATCAGAAAGTATACTACATTAAAATTTAAAGAAAACAATGCAAAATATTTTACTTCACCGTGTAACGCAATGTGAGACAGAAAAATCTCACATGGCTGTCTCGCATGGGTAAAGTCGATCTCACACTGGTGATAATGTGAGAATAATAGAATCCTTCATTAGTACGAGTGTGAGATAGGGAAATTCCACCGAGGGGACAAGATTCGCAGTCTTGGACGAGGCTTTGCCGAGTCCTAGACAGCGAATCTTGTTCCAGAGGTGGAATTTCCCTATCCCACACGAGTAAATAATGAAGGATTATTTTTCTCACATTTTAACTACAGTTTAGTGCATAAAATTAGGAGCTTTCAGAAAATTTTAGATTATCAAAATCCTCATTTGAACTTCGATGCAAAAACTAATTAGATAGGCAGAAAGAGCATACCCGAAAATGGTTTACACTGTAAGTGTAAACTAAAAACCTCAAGGTTGTCCACCAGAAAGCTATACTACATTACAATTTAAAGATAACAATGCAAAATATTTTTACTTCACTGTGTAACGTAAATCTTCACCGTGTAACGTAAATCATAGAAAATATATGACGTCACAATCAAATGACGTCGCAGCAGTGTGAGACAGAAAAATCTCACATGGCTGTCTCACATGGGTAAAGTCGATCTCACACTGGTGATAATGTGAGAAAGAAATATGATCTTACATACCTTTCTTTCATAGAATATCTGTATCTTACATACGTAGATATGAGAGAAATAAATTTCTTTTTCACTATCACTACTTCTGTCATCAGCACTATTAGTATCAATACCATCACTGTCATCAGCACTATCAGATCTCAGTATTCTTTATCAAGTTATCAAAGATGTGAAATTCTGGTCTGTATCATTCAAGTTATGACAAACATGATACCGGGTATACCATTTTTATTTTCTGTGATTGAAATCCATACTCCATGCAAAATTTTTTACATGCAATTTTTGCCATTTTATTTACAGCTGAATATGTATTTTGTGATTTTAATTACATGCTTTAATATCAAAAATTTCCAAATTTCTAGTATTTTATTGCAAATTGTCTATAGTTTAATTCAACCTGGACATGAAATAAAGCATGCATGCAATTCATAACATTTTTTTTTCATTGATACATTAGCAATAAAAAATTTCGCTGTCCTATCAGTGTTGAAAATTAAAAAAAAAAAAGTTGTAGTACTATCAGTACGTAAGTCAAAATAAATATGTGTGTCCTATCGCATTTTGCACCGGTCCCAACTCCCTATTAAATATTGACCGGCCCCAACTTCCCATTACATATTGACCGGCCCCAACTCCCCATTAAATATTGACCGGCCCCAACTCCCCATTAAATATTGACCGGCCCCAACTCCCCATTAAATATTGACCGGCCCCAACTCCCCATTAAATATTGACCGGCCCGTTGTGTCGTTTATTGGTTTCTAAATGTGGTAGGATCGGTGTATATTATCTCTATTCCATTATTTCCTACGTACTTGTCAACGTAAACGGTAAATGCCTATCTTCGTATTCGATTTGTTTATTTCATGAAACCGGAAGAGAGTTATCTTTTGTTTTCAAATGTATTTCATTACAAAACTTTTCATTGGTTACTTCTGAATTTATTATCAAATCATAATACAGCTAACGTTTACTTTCATTCTTTGGTTAAGAACGGTATTTAAACCTCGAGCACAGCCTTGCTCGGCGCTTCTTTTGAGCCGAACCTTGCAACAAGGTACATATCCGGAGTTGTCTCACGCTATATTTTGATTATTATTTCTTTATTTTTATTATTCAGTTACATTTTTCATTTCCCGGGATTATTTTGCTATTTGGTTTGAGCTTATTAGCTCATGCAACTTGTTTACTGTACATAATGTAAATAGGTCCGACTTTATATAGAAATTACTTATTTACTTACTAAATCAATAGATTTGTAGATCCGCGGCTTTATACAACTTCTGGTAGATTACTTAGTACTTATCATACAATTGCTCAACTTTATCAAAGATTTAAAACTTTATTTATCTATTTATTATACTAGCCTCACTCTAGGCGGACTCAAACTTGCCTGGAAATTTTCGATAGTAGTGACTGAATACCCAACTACTACATTTGAGTCAATTTTGAATGTTGTTTCAATGTTAAAATTAAATTGCAGTTCAAAATTTTGTTTGAAAATTTCAACAGGTGCGTCTTGTCCTTCGGGTAAGGGAATGGATGATGAATGAAATCGCGATTTTGAGAACTATGTGCAATTAGAAGGAAAAGCGATAGAAAATCCCCGTTCGACACTGATTACAATTCAGCCAGCGCAAGGGCGGATCCGGGAATAATGGTTACGGGGGTGCAACTTTATGAGGCAGGGAGTCCGGGGGCCGCCTAGAAGCCCCAGGGGATCCAGGGCTAAGCCTTGGTGGCCGTGGGGGCCCAAGGGCAAAGCCCCCGGAAGCTCCTGGATTTTACAAGTTTTATAGGGCTTGAAATATCTCCTATTTAGTCATTTGTACTATTTTCTATCAATTTTAATATGGTGAAATTTATAAAATGACGCAAATTTTAAGAGTTTTCGAAAAAATTAAGTTCTCCCAATAAAGTAATTCAAGAAATCAAAAGATTTTGCCATTCATTTCTCCGGGAGTGGAAGAAATTATTGGGTTTTTATTTTTTTTTATCGTTTAGTACAAGAGACCACGATTTACCTTAATTTTGAAATTTGCCCCCCCCCCCTTAAATCCGCCACTGCACTGGTGCTCGGCCATAAATTGAAGAGATGGCGTCGTATGCGTCCGAGAATATCTACCCGTCAAACAGGTTTATCAATCAGTCAGATCGGTTCGATGACAATAGCCACTTTGAAGATCCGCCACAACGCGGTATCATTTCAGATAAAGCACAATACTCCTAGACAAACAAGTCGAACATTATTCAATGATAACTATAGTTTCGTAGATCCGTCACGGCGCAGGATCGGCACGTGGAGTACAATATTTCTATGCAAATTAACCATCTTCACAAGTCAACGGTTATTGATTCGTCACCTCGTACAAAGTGAAAACCCCGTAAGTCGAAAGCGCTTGTGTTCAAATGTTTGTATAATATGCACTTACCGCAGTCTGATTAAAACCAGCCCCCCCCCCCCCCCCTTCTCCTATCGTCGTCATACGGAGCCTCGGTTTTTGTGGTCTCATCCGAAGGACCGCTCCATTAAGTCGCCTCTTACGACAAGTTTTGGAGTATCATTTGTATCCCTCCTACCACAAAATCTCGCTCAAAGTAATTGTGTAAAATGTCACGATGCTGATCAATCCAATATTTCACCGCTCCTATTTCCAAGTCCACGGGTATATTTGTTTAGAGACAAACTATGTTGAATGAATAAAGTTTCGTATTAAGGGACCTCCCGTGTTGTGGCAGCGTTGGCACGTTAAAGAACCGTCACTGCTACGACCCTGAACGCTAAGCATAGGTCTAAATTTGTGGTACTTCACCTACAGCTGGCAAAGTCTCAAAATGAATGAAAAATTCTCGATGGGACGTAAAACAAACAAACTATCAACCAATCGTCTGTTGAGGTTGTGGTTGTTTCGAAGTCTTTTTTCTTTATGTTCGCGCATAGTCCAATAACCCTAGAATATATGACACCTTAGACGCTTTATCAGAATCCCAGTACAATAGTACCCTTGACCTTAAATCAGGCTACTGACAAGTCAGCTTAGCAGACGACAAGCAAAAACATTTTCTTATCCGGAGGTGGTCTTTGGCAGTTTACAGTTATGGCTTTTGAGCTTTGTAATGCCCCAGTAACTTTAAGAAGACTTATAGAGTGCATGGTTCATCTTATGACGTATGTTTAGTCTACTTAGATGACATCATTGTTCATTCAAAAACATTGGAAGAACAGATACAGAACCTTAAGACGAATTTTGAAAAAAGTAATTTTCCTGGGACATGTAGTTAACGAAATATGTGTTTCAACTGACCCCAACAAAATAAAGACTGCTAAAGAGTGGCCCACACCAATATCTACAACAGAAGTTGCATGTAGAAGCTTCTTAGGATTAACATCCTACTACAAAAAAATATTCTGCACTACAATGACAAAGCTTAACCTTTTCATAGACTGACAGAGAAGTCAGTTAAGTTCCAGTGGAATGAAGAGAGCAACTCCTTATATAGTCTAAAACAGGTCCAACCTTATACAAGTGTATCCAAAAATAAAATGGCCTCTTCATCCTAGACACCTAAGCCAGTTTTCTTGGCCTTAGTGCAGTTCTCTCCCAGGTGCAAGATGGAAGAGAGATTGTCATATACTACAATACTCTAGGCAAGAGGAAGTTACTGTGTGACTAGAAGAGAGCTACTTGCTCACTGAAATACTTTCATCGTTACTTGTATTGACGACAAACAGTGACAAGAACATACCATGGTGCCCTACAATGGTCACTATTTAAAAACTTCAAAAGTCCAAAAAGGCAAATGGTCCGATGTTTTGAGGTTTTAGATTCATACGATTTTGAAATATAACACCGTGCTGGTAGACTTCACAATAATACAGATGTGCGTAGTCGCATACCTTGTTTAGAGCAAAGATTTTCACACTGTACATGAGTTGAGAACAAGAAGTTATTGAATATCCAAGGAGAGACAACTTCGCCAAAGAAAGTATGCGTGACTCACTCAGTGGCGGATCTAGACTTTACTGGGAGGGGGTTGAGGCCCGAAGGGGGAGGGCATTGGGACCCCCTTACAATGTGAAATTATTTAATTATTTTAAAAATTGATTCAAAAATTTAAATGCATTTTAGACTGAAATTCTTGTTCCTTCTCCCTTTCATTTAGTCATCACATCCTTTATAGAATTTAAACAAAAAGAACTTGTTGATGTAAAACCAAAGAGCGGGATGGGGTCCGACCCCCCCCCCCCCCCCCTAAATTCGCCACTGTTGACAACTTGATTTAAAAAAAAAGAATGAATCACCAGACTCGACAAATATATTACTTCTAGAACCACTAAAATAGCAACAAAGAAATGACTTAACACTGAAATACATCACTGATGCCAAAGAAAAAGGCTACAACCCTCAACGGTAAGACGACAACTATAAATACCATGGGAGTCACTAGAATTGAAAGATGATATTTTATAGTACAAGTTTGAGAACAACAGAGGATTTACCTCATGGTTGGCTGTAATTCCAACATCAGTAAAGGATGCTATTCTAAGCCAGCTTCATAATGGTGTTACAGGAGGACACTTAGGAATACAGAAAACTTTACTTAAAGGGACTGATTCACGATTTTCCCCAAAATTTTGTTTTTCACTTTTAATGATCAAAATCTACTGTCTAAAGTGTTTGAAAGATTTCACATGAAAGTTAAGGTTATGCATTATCACAGAAGCCCATTTTAGAGAGTTTATTATTTGTTTTGTAAACAAAGATTGTGGTATACTATTGTTTACGAAATTTTCAAAATAAATGGATATCGATCTAAGTGTATTATACCTTTCACATTTCAAGCATTTTTGGGGTAAAATGAGTCATCTAAAAGTTAAAATTTGTGACTATGCAAAATTAAGATGCATAATACATGTATTACAAAATCAATGTTTCACTTGTTTGTTTGTTTACATTAAAAGACTCGAGTTTTTGTTTACATAACACAGATTTAACGCTAAAATATTGCTTTTATTCTTGCATTCAGAAGGTTAAAATTTTGGTTGTCAACTTTGAATGAGTTATATTTTTAATGATTAACATCAAAAATGAAAAATATTGTAATATATTCAACGTGTGCCTGTCAGAAAGTTGTCGTTTACGATTTTATTGGGAATAATATGTCAGCTTATCTAGTTACGATTGTTGTACTTCCTTATATCATCGTAATTTTCCTGTTGTTGCTTCATGTAAGGTCATATGATTAATAATATCAGGGAAAAGAGGGTGGATTTTACATATCATGTTTTGGTAGCCATCATACTTTTGCTCGGATCGCCACTTCCTGTTTAGTGACATATTAACTATGTGTTCTATAATTCAAGTTTAGAATATTGGATCAGATTCTACATTTTAGTTTGAGTTGTTGTGTATTTTGAGGCTATAAGTAGTTGTTTATTGTTAACATAGATCTTATAATCAGTCAGCATAATCGGGACTACATTTGTTGATGTTGTCATCGGTAGTTACGATATTCATACGCTACATAGTTCTGTACTTTATAGGGATGTTTTAAAATCATTGAAGTTATTACTTAATTGGCTTACTTAAGTTTATTTCAATTGTTAATTTTACCTTGTTTATTTATTACGATATTGTACAGCAGCTTGTATGGCAAAAGTAGTTCTGTGTGGGACCTTGTGTGGGAACTCTGCTTCCCGTACAAGCTATTGATTAGTTGATAATTCGTAGGACATATTCTTATTGGATAATTTGAGTCATGTAAGTCGATGTGACAGAGGATATGAGGTTATATAAGGAAGCAACATTCAAATCTTAATGAAGAAAAACAAAGACACCGAGGTACCTATAATGTAAATTACATCTAATTAGCCTACCACACAAGACTTTCTGAAGAATCAGCTATGTTTCTTGATGTTGTTATATATAGAAATCCTATCACATTATGACCTATGTGTACTACCTATATTATTATGCTGTAAAGAGATGCTGTACATTTAATAAATGTTGAATATGACTGATCATCATCTTGAGTATTATTCAACAAAGTATCTACATGAGTGGAGTCTGGTCTATTTACAGGAGAACAATTAAATTAAGGGCACATCCTGATAAAAAGATGAGTTAGGCCTATTTAGATGATGAAGCAATGACCTGTTTACATGCTGAGGATTCAGAAATACTAGCCACCCCTGAGGTAGCTACAATATGTCTATAAAAAATCGTGAACCAGTCCTTCTGGTTTCATCTTAAGAGAGACGTTGAACGCTGGTGCAGATATTATCATTTCTGTGGAAGTAAAGACCACCACCAAAGACGTGGATGGCACATCTCTGATAATGTAGAAGCACCTTTTGAACGTGTTGCCATGGACATATTATATTCTTTTCCTGGAACTAATGACCGCCGCGATGACCGAGAGGTTGGAGCGTTTGCCCTGCATGCGGAAGGCCGGGGTTTGAATCCCGGCCGCGACAGACCTAATCTAATTAAAATTAGATGTTAGATCCGATCGCGTACTCGCATACATTACATCTTTTACACGTCAGAGGTCAAATTTATGTAAAAATATCGATCAATCATTGCGAAGACGGAAGTACCTTTTGTGACCAATGAGAAACAGTTGTACAAATTGTGTTTGGTTGTTGAAGGAAAATGGCGGCGAAAGACAGTACATGCGAGGCGATTGAAAACGTGTTGAAACAATTTAATATAAATTAGACCTCTGACGTGACCCTCTATGGGATGTTGTTAGTTGTTATGTATGTGAGTACGTGAGCAGACCTAACATCTAATTTTAATTAGATTGCGACAGACCTAAGTCGTTAGAACAGGTAGTGACAATTCCATCGCCAAATGCTCGGCATCAGGAGTGAATGTCACGGGTCCTCGGAGATGACCTTAAAAATGGATGTTCCGTGTCACAGTAGGTGTGGCACGCTAAGGAATCCTCACTGCTCAATGGCCGTAAGCGCCGAGCATAGGCCTAAATTTGAAGTCCTTTACCGGTCTTGGTGATGTCCATATGAGTGAAAAATTCTCAAGCGAGACGTTAAGCAAGATACAATCTATCAATCCGATAACTAACAAAGGAAACAAATATCTAATTGTAGTTTGAGGTTATTTCCCCAAGTGGTTAGATGCAATACCTTCAAAAGATCAGGAGGCGCCCACTGTATCTAACCTTTTATAGACAGAATACTGTTACATAAATATTTGCTTCACAGATTTTGTATATTAATTTGCAGGTGACTAAGTATCACTGCGCCGAGTGTCCCAACCTCTGTTTTAGCAGAGGTTGGGACACTCTGTGAGCGTCACATCTTTGAAAAACACAGTTGTTTTGGGGTTCGAGTGTTCCGTCTGTAGAAAGATCTTCAATAGACCGAGCAAACATGCCAACTGATGTGACGGCAGTAAACTCGTAGTACTGAAGAAGCGAAGTAAAACAAAAATAAACTAGTAATCCTAATTGTTCACGAACAATTAGAGGTCTTTCCACCTTTTCAGGTTTTCAGACATTCAAACAATGTCTCTGAATACAAAAAATCTAATCGATGCTATAGTGATAACAATGGTTTTTACGCAAGTTGCTGTAAATCGAAGAAAGGTCAAAGTTCAGAGTTGTAATGCAATGCGTTGGAATCAGTTGGTTTGTGACTACTTCTGCATATTATACCTTATCTGTACTTTATATGCTTTAAACGGTATGAAAATTGCTTATTTTCAAAGTTTCTAGATGACCTTGACCTTTGACTTTGACCTAATTTTCAAGGTCAAAGGTCAGGGATGTCACTTCAGTTGGTCCTGTCTTTCTACGACAAATATTTTCGGAGTTGTAAATTTCTACGCGAAATCGAAAATTTTCAATGGCATTAATTCCCGTTACGGATCGACGAACCGTCAAAAACAGGAAGTCATCTTTTATAATTGATCAGGCAATAAGTTTAGTGAACATTTCGTGTTCGTACCATTTACGGTTTCCATACTGTAGTGATAACAATGGTTTTTACGCAAGTCGCTGTAAATCGAAGAAAGGTCAAAGTTCAGAGTCATAATGCAATGCGTTGACTTAAGTTGGTTTGTGACTACTTGTGCTTAGTATACCTTATCTGTACTTAATATGCTTTAGACAGTATGAAAAGTGCTTATTTTCGAAGTTTCTAGATGACCTTGACCTAATTTTCAAGGTCAAAGGTCAGGGATGTCACTTCAGTTGGTCCTGTCTTCCTACGACAAATACTTTAGGAGTTGTAAATTTCTATGCGAAATCGAAAATTTTCAAGGGCATTAATTCCCGTTACGGATCGAGAAACCATCAAAAACAGGAAGTCATCTTTTACAATTGATCAGGCAATAAGTTTAGTGAACATTTCGTGTTCGTACCATTTGCGGTTTTCATACTGTAGTGATAACAATGGTTTTTACGCAAGTCGCTGTAAATCGAACAAAGGTCAAAGTTCAGAGTTGTAATGATATTCGTTGACTTAAGTTGGTTCTTGACTACTTGTGCGTATTATACCTTATCTGTACTTTATATGCTTTAGACGGTATGAAAATTGCTTATTTTCAAAGTTTCTAGATGACCTTTGACCTTGACCTAATTTACAAGGTCAAAGGTCAGGGATGTCACTTCAGTTGGTCCTGTCTTCCTACGACAAATACTTTAGGAGTTGTAAATTTTTACGCGAAATCGAAAACTTTCAAGGGCATTTATTCCCGTTACCGATCAAGAAACCATAAAAAACAGGAAGTCATCTTTTACAATTGATCAGGCAATAAGTTTAGTGAACATTTCGTGTTCGTACAATTTACGGTTTCCATACTGTAGTGATAACAATGGTTTTTACGCAAATCGCTGTAAATTGAAGGAAAGGGCAAAGTTCAGAGTCGTAATGCAATGCGTTAGAATAAGTTGGTTTGTGACTACTTGTGCATACAACACTTTATCTGTACTTTCTATGCTTTAGACTGTATGAAAAGTGCTTATTTTTAAAGTTTCCAGATGACCTTGACCTTTGACCTTGACCTGATTTTCAAGGTCAAAGGTCAAGTATTCCATTCCAGTTGGTTCCGTCTTTCTACGACTTATATTTTAGGAGTTTTGAATTTTTCCGTAAAAATCGGAAACTTTCGGGGCCATTAACTCCCTTTAGGGATCACCGAAAACTTAAAAGTAAACACTACAACGCTTCAGCTTGATGGACTAAAGAATTTAGTGAAAGTTTCATGCTCTTATCATTTACGGTTATTGAGGTGATCCGATAACAAGGGTTTTTTGCGTAAAGTCCCATAAGTTCGTTAGGGGTCAAAGATCAAATACGCAGGGTGAGATCTGAGCATGTTTCGAGATGTCAAATATGATGGTCTACATTGTTTTTCGATAAGTCTTAAAACGTCAAGAGCTTCTCGCGGCGGAAAGAAAAGAAGACAAATAAATAATAAACAGAACAATATCAAAAGGTCTTTCCACAGAAAGGTGGAAAGACCTAAAAACATTTACATCGTCATTTTATGAGGGACCTAAATAGAAATTGTTTTATTACCAAGGAGGAAAAGAAGATTATGAGTCCTAAGGAACAGCAGAGGACCCAACACTTGCACAGGAAGCAATGTCACCTGAGAAACATGAGTGAAAGTAGACCAGGGAACCAAAACAAGGATAAGCAACAAAAGAGGGATCGATCAGAAGACAGAGGAGAATCAATCCGAGAGAAAGAACAGTGCCCACCATCAAGAGTGTGAACAAAGAAACAACCCCCTACAGTAATCTAGAATCAACGTCATCATCAACGTCATCATGCAGGCAGTTACGTCAGCAGTGGTGCCAATAGTGCCATATGTTGACGAGGTGAAAGGTGAAAGGTGAAGATTACGAACAGTGATCAATCTAATAACTCCTACAAGAAATAGATAATTGGGCAAACACGGACCCCTGGACACACCAGAGGTTGGATCAGGTGCCTAGGAGGAGTAAGCATCCCCTGAACCCTATATATTGTTCAGGTAAACGGAGTTATCTGCAGTCAAAATCAGTGTGCCAAGAACGGCTTAACAATCGGTATGAAACACATCAGTCAGCATTTGACCCAATGATAGGTTGTATTGACGAACTAGATAGTTATAACGACCATATAATTTGCGAAATGCTGACTTCAGTCGAGACTGTTGAAACCCCTGTACCATCAATTTGTTTGTCAGTAGCTTACCTCGATTTAAAAACTGACTATACGCGGAACAAGCTCTTGCATATCGAATCAGTTGAGATATATGAACACCATATACAGGTGATAATGGAATATTGCTACATGAAGTTCACGATGGAGAAGCTGAAATCATCCCGTTTGTCATGCAGTTGAGTTGTCAATTTACCGTTAATGTCTACTTTCAATAAAATACCTAAGTATGAAGCAGAAGTGAACGACTCTGTGGTGTCCTTTATTTCAAGCTCACAGGGATATATCAAATCGACATATGAATGACAGTTATTATTGTTAATAGACAAAACGTCATCGATATATCGAAATGTCGAATTGAAGGCCACAGCGAGAGATTTTTTCTTCTCACGTAGAAGTTTTTGAATAAATTCTGCTTCATATGAATATAAAAACAGGTCAGCTAACAAAGGAGCACAATTCGTGCCCATGGGAATTCCAACAGACTGTTGGAAGACCTGATCACCAAAGACCACGAAGATATTGTCAATGAGGAACTCTAGCATATTTTTTATTTCAACTTTAAAGTACTTGTGCGTGGAATCAGAGTGGTGTTTAACAAAGTAAGTTTTTGAATGACTGATCACGAGATATGAATATTTCCGTTTTCCGTTTTTGTTGAAGAAGCAACTGTCTATGATGTCAAAAAGTCTAGTCTTTAATTTATCGTGAGGAATGGTCGTGTATAGTGTTGAAAAGTCATAGGTTTTAATGCTATTGATTTGAGAAAAATTCTGTGATTTCAAGTTTACTAAAAGTTCTTTAGAATTTTTTAGAATCCACATTTGATTAACACCACTTCTGGCATATGTAGTCGCACAGTAAGTTTGAAGTTTCTCCTTCACAGCTGTTAACATTTTCGTGAGGAACAAAGATAGGGGCTTGGTAGAGCACTTACTGGATCCAGCAATGTATCTTTGTTTGTAAGGGTTTTTATGTAGTTTAGGAATCCAGTATAGGTACGGTAACTCATATTCATTCGACCCATTGACTGGAATATTAAATGTGTCTAAAACTGAAGCATGGTTTTGAAGAATTTCGTCTTTTGAAAGGGCAGTCGGAGTATAAGTATGATTACCAAAAGTGGAATTAATGCCAAGTTCGTTTAAAATACAGTTGTAATAATGAGCCTTACAAACTAAGACAATGTTGTTACTAGCTTTGTCAGCTGGAATACAATATGCAGATGACACAGTTTTATTTTTGGATGGATCAGAAAAAAGTCTAAAAAGTGCTCTTGATCTCCTCTTTCAATTTTCAGGTTTAAAACCCAATATTTCCAAAACGAAATCAATTTGGATTGGTTCTAAGATTAATACTAAAGATACTTTTTGTAGTGATACTGGATTACAATGGACAACAGGACCATTCACAGTTTTAGGCATTACATATACTGTAAACCTTAAGAACATGAAAAAGCTTAATTTTGATAACAGGCTTACAGCTATCCAGAAAGAAATAACCCAATGGTCAAAAAGAAATATTTCTCCCATAGGAAAAATTACAGTGGTGAAAAGTTTGTTTCTATCAAAATTTACGCACTTGTTCATTTCGCTTCCCAAACCAAGTTTACAGTGGATAAAGCAACTTATAAAAGCTTTTTACAAATTTATATAGGGGAACAAAATGGAGAAAATTTCTAGAAAAACACTAGAATTAGATTTTGAAAATGGTGGGTGTAGAATGACCAATATAGAAACATTTATCAAGTCTCTCAAACTAACTTGGTTTAGGAGACTCTTTACAACTAATTCTACATGTAGCTGGATAAGCTTATTTTCTGAAATTACTGGTCGTAACATTACAAAATTGTGTCATTTTGGACCTGTTTACTGTAAACAAAAAGCAAATTCCACTAGAAACTCTTTTTGGAAAGAAACTTTATTTTATTTCGTAGAATTTTTGGAAAGTTTTGAAATGAATGATTTTCATATTTTTTTTGGAACCCCTGTGGTATAATGATAAAATAAAGATTCAAAATAAATACATATTTTGCAAGCAATTATATGACAAGGGGTTTCATATAATATCTGATTTATTAGATAAGCATGGTAACTTTATCAGTTACCAGAGTATCACAAATGATTACTCAATTCAGATTCCATTTACTACATATGAGGGATTAAAACAAGCTATTATGCACTCATGGCCTAATATCAAACTGCTTATACATGATACAACTTTTCAACCATATCAACCTGAATTCATTAAAATTCTATGCAAATACAAAAAAGGTTCTAGGAATATTTATGACTATTTAATATCAAAATCACAGCATCAACCTATTTGTGAAAACAAATGGGATAATGATTTAAATTTGCAATTAGATTTAAATTGGAAACATGTATATACAAACATCAAATCTGTAACAAAAGATTCAGGACTGATATGGTTCAACTATAGAATCATTCATAGAATATTGGGTACTAACAAACTCCTACATATATCAAAAATTAAAAACTCTCCACTTTGTTCAATATGTGCACTAGAACCAGAAACAATTAAGCATATTTTTTTTTTATTGTCTTTCTGTCTCTACACTATGGACAAAATTATCAGATTGGATTTTTCAAAAATCTAGTAAAAGAATGAGATTTAGTGTACAAACTGTTATTTTTGGTTTTCCAGAAAAAGAACACGTGGTTTTAAACTTTATAATCCTCTTAGTAAAGAGATGCATATTCCAATATTCAAGAAAGAATGTCAATATTGTTTTTGATGATGTTTTGAAATGTTTATATGATTACTACATTTTGGAAGAAAAACTTACAGAACAAATATTTTACAAAAAGAAATGGTCTAAATGGAAATGTCTTTTCAATTAATGATAACAGCATTTAATTGTCTCTATTGCTTTCTTTAATCTGTATGAGAGTGTGAGTAAAAGGTGTATATGTATTTGTTGAAAATGAAAAAAAACAAAACAAAAAAACCAAAAAAAAAGTCAGATGTACACCGACAACATTATCGCCTCTTTTGACAGGTAGAAATAGCCCCTGGCTAGCAACACGATACCACCAGACCACCAGACCATTATGCTATCCCATATAAATGTATTTTCGCTTTATTTCTATTTTGATATTATTATATTTTCATATTGATTTAGAAATATGCAGTACGTGTAAATGAAATAGTTCGGGTTTTTAATTTTTTTTCTTTTCATTATTTATTAAAATGTCGGTCAAATGAAAAAGGACAGCATAAGCATACAGTTTATATACATTTTTTTTTTTTCATAATGCAGCGCACGGATACCTGTCATAAAATGGAAGACCTACCTGTATGAAAATAATACCGATAAACTCCTCGCCTTCTTCACAATTCTGAAGTACGTTTAGCTTGGCCTGGTATTCTTAAAGAAGCCTGGTTTTGGCGAGTCACGTGACTTCAGATGTCATCTCGTTTACAGACAAGAATAGGCGGGAATTGTTTGTTTCCACTATTTACTTCCAAAATTTATACTACCTCCATACATACCAACTTTTAAAAATCCCCATGGGGGATTTTGCGCGCGACGACCTTTTTTCAAAGCTCAAAATTCACGACATTTTACCATGAAAATAAATATTTGTCTTTTCAAGTAAAATATCAATCTAATCATTGTACATGTATCATATATTAACATAACATCAAGTGTGTTTGACCATTAACTTTAACAAACTATAAAAAAAAAAAAAAAACACTTTGAAAGATACACATACATATTTTATTAAAATCATGTATTCAGCAAAAAATTCTCTTCAACAACAAGTCACCTACATATTATCAAATAATACTTAAAGTTGCATCCTTTTACACCATATAAACATTGGCTGGTCTATATATCAAAATTGAAATTAAAGCACATGCATGTAGGTACGACTACAAAGGCGATCTTGCTTGTCTGTAAACATGGACTTGCAAAGTCTGGTGGAACTATCTGCATTGCAACCAGAAAAGGAGTGATGTTCCCTGCTATGAAATTTGCGAACAAAACCTTTGCGCCCATGACATCTGAAATAATTACCAGGGGAAAAAACACATCAAAATATACGTTTTCACTTGCTAATATAAAATTCAGTATAGACTTGTGCGAATTACGCATCACAAAGTCTATTGAATACTACACTATATAGACTACATGTATATAATACATCGCTATAGATTTGGATAGCCTATATTATTATAGTTGGAAAAAAAATTTGACGTACCTTATTGCATATTTTGGATGCTGTCAGCGAGAGGCAAAAATCGGGAATGTCCGATTGTTTGGTAGTGACACTATCATCGTTGTCATTCATGTTTGTGTAAAGGATATGTCAATTTGAAATCTGTCTCCCCGATTAATTGCTATCAAAACATACTTCGCACTGTCCAATAAGCACCCCGACACAGGCAGACCAGGTAAATTAAACTACCCTCATACCATGCGACACAGGTAAACAGTAATGGCTGACTATTGTCCCGATTTCTGATTGGCCAGTTCAGAAATGACACGGGATTTCAAATTCCGGTTGGAAATGGGGGTTTGTTGTCGTAAAATGGGAGATATTTTTAGAAAATCGGGATTTCGGGGCATTTTGGCAATCCCGATCGGGATATCGGGATTTGCCTTTTCAGTTGCTTCAAATCGGGAGAATCCCGCACAAATCGGGAAAGTTGGCATGTATGTAACCTCTATTACGTCACACATATGAACAGATACATGTACACTGTATAGGGTCTTTGAGTGTAAAACATCTAAAGCGTGTTATTTTAAACATAAACACCAAACAAGGATGCTATTTACTTTGTCAAAATCAGGTTTCTGTTTTAAAGTTAATAAAGGCATTGGCCTAGTGTGGTTTTGACATACGCTATAAAATAAACTTTGCAAGTGGAGAAAAGTTGTAAACGTAATTCTATGTACTATGTGTATATTACTGAGGTAGGGGTGGGTGGGGTGGGGATCTTGGGGGCCGAAGCGTTTGTTGATCAGAGATTGATCACTGTTCATTATTTTTACCTTTTATGGAAAAAAAATTGGTTGTCGGGACAACCCAGCAAAAGCTAGACATTTCTGCAACTTCGAAGTGTATTTGGAAGCCTTGTGGACGAGATAATACACATGTATTAATAAGCATTGATAACAACGCCAGTTTTTCCATGTTCCAATGCTACAACGCTAGAGGAAATGGTCTTCCGTAGTTGGCAGCCGACCTTTCATGCACTGCAACAGTTTTGTTGACAACAGATTGTAGGTTTTAACCAAACCTTAGTGCCATAAATATTTAGAGTAGGACAGGGGGCAACAACTTTCCTGTTCTAGAAAGCGATGACCAATAGCCAAGCAATATCCGATCTTAGAACTGGGGCAAAACAAGGAAGTTAAAATGGTGAAACGCTCTAGCATGACCCCAACTTATTCTGAGAACAATCTATATCAAAAATTGATGGCCGAAACAGTTATAACTTATGGAAAGCCATAGGGGGCCCCCAGGTCATGTTCTATATATTTCATTGTAAATCAATCCTGGCCAAGTCAGGATTGCAAACATGACCAGCCATGATTTTCTATCTTGGCACATCCTATCCTGGCCGGTCAGGTTATGATTTCAATCCTGGCCAATAACATGGTCATCCAATCCTCACCTGGCCACCCAAACCTGGTCGGTCATGATTTCAAACATAACCAAGCCAGGATTGATAACCTGGCCATCCAATCCTGGTCATGATTTTCATTCCTGGCCAAGTCAGGATGACCTGACCATTCAATCCTGGTCGGTCATGATTTCAAACATGGCCAAGTCAGGTATGATAACCTGGTCGGTCATGATTTTCAATCCTGGTCAAGTCAGGATTGCATTGCGCCAGGATATATGACTTCCAAACGCAGTCAAGATTTATTCAAGCGTCAATCCTGGCCAGCCAGGATTGCGTTGGGCATATTACTTTCAAAGATTTCTAGTCAAACTTTATGAATATCTCAGTTTGCTATTGCACATATGTATATTGTTTCATATTTCGTTAGCATAAATTGTACAAACAGCATTCCCGACAATCAAAGGCTTTCTGCAGTTTTAATCGAGGAAATTCGAATTTATTTATTCAGACACGTTAGAAATGACTATTTAATTCTCTTTCCAAATGTGAACATGAAAGAATATGGTATGTCACATGGGTCACTTAGAATCAAGTTGTTTTTCAATACATTTAAACAAATTCGATTACTTTCTATCGAGAGGGAGGGGTGTTCATCTTGGTTTATTTACTACATCTACTACACTATTTTATAGTCACTCAGTTACATTTTCATAATTTTCAGTGTCATCGTCTAAGGTTTCTTCAAAAGAAATAAAAGAAAATCAGGAATGGATGAAGGTAAAGCTTTAAATTTATTCATTTCGATATCATTGATAATTGTAGTGTGGTGGTAGCAAATGCAAGTCACCAGAAAAGATTATCTGGGCAGTTATAATTCGTGTAGACTTAATGTTATCATATTTATAGAACTGATGTAAACCCAAAATGGACAAATACTGAAAAAACTCCAGATGTTTATCCTGAAAGATCATGATTCTGTCTGTCTTCCTTATTTCTCTTTTTTAATCACCTTGAATTCTGTTTTATATTTTACATGTATACATGTATGATATATATATATATATATATATATATATATATATATATATATGCACGTTATATTGTATGTCATGTACCAATATCTTTGTTTGAATGAATCAATTTAACTTGCAGATATTAGGGCTGAAACAATACGCCCCTTTCACGATACGATACATATTGGCATATTGCAATACTGTTAGTCCCCGAGGGTCTCTACAGCCCAGTAGCTAAGTACTTCGTTACTAGCTTGAAAATACGGATGTATATTTAATTGCTGTTATAAAATTTAGAAATTCATTTCAAAATTAAGGATTATCTCCCTCATGCATAGCTCTTATTCTTGGACGAAGTTGGCTCCACTTGTTTGGCACGCTGTTTTTGGCTATATTTAGATCTAAAACTTCATATTTATTTCGGATTTCAAACATTTCGGTTGAGCATCACTGAAGAGACATTATTTGTCGAAATGCGCATCTGGTGCATCAAAATTGGTACCGTATAAGTTTTACATTATGCCACGATTCAATACTTTCAATACAATACAATTTACAGAAGAAACCAATAATAATATTGAAGAAAAAATTAATTATCAAGATTCAAATTCATAATTTTAAAAGCAAAACTGCCAAACTGTTAGATGCCTGCACGCTGTAGTTTAAACTGATATAGTTTATTATTTTCACCAACCTCAAGGCAAACAACAGTTTGAACATTATTTGACGCTATTTTGTCCCTCATGCAGGTAGAAATAATATGTACTGGCCGAGACTGATGTATTTTACTGAACCCGTTTGTAATAAACGTATCGAACTGAAAATCGAGGCAATGAATGGAATATTGAATTTAGCATTTATATTGAACAGAATCGATATTTCGGTGAATCTTTTCAGTCCTAGCACATGTATACTTTATTGTAGATTTGAAATCAATCATTAAACACTATCATAAACTTGGTTTACCACATAAAGAAATGGTTGTTATATTGAATGCAAGACACATTAAACAATACAGGTAAATTTTTCAGTTTTTGTACTCTTGCATTTAATGTCTTTTTGGTGAATAAATGTCAAAACTTATTTGAAAGTAAGAATATATGTATGCAAAAACTGAACATTATAAATGTATTTTTAAAAACCCAGCAAATAATTATCACATAATATAGAAAAATTGAAATGATGTTTGAAAAGCCAGTGTTGTCGACGAAAGTTTAATAGATTATTTCTAATTAGTAAATTTAACATTGTATTTGACAAGAAGTAAAAATTTAGCAAATGAATGAATAAAAATTATTTTTAGATATATTCAATCTATCTATTTTGTAATTGTACCTTATTTTGTTACAACATTGAGTATCTAAAGAGAAAAATTATTCCCAAATTAGATTTTTAAATGTATTTAAAATTGAAGCATGATTTTGAAGGATACCCCCTCTTTAGCTGTGACATACGGACCCTGATGATCTAGAAAACATCAACGTTTGAATTATGCAATTTACAATACCCAAGATGTTTATTAATACGTGAACTTAGAAGTTTAATATTTTATTTTACTGAAATGTTCGTTCACATTAAGAGGTATGCCATCTTTTGAAATCGCGTTTGTCTGTTCTTGTTGAATCTCTATTGATATTCATCGAATGACAGGTTTTTAAAGCCTTTGTTTATGTCGAGCACAATGTTATCCAGATTTATCTTTTCTATCATTAGTCGTTTTTGTAATAAGGAAAATTATATCCAAAATACAAGACAAGACAATATTGTGCTGCTGATGAAATTCCTCAAAATGAATACAATGAAAATCTGCAAATACTATACGTTTTCTTTCTACCTCATTTACCTGTATTGACCTCGGGTAGTAATACTGCAGATTTCAAGCTAAGGGTGATCATTTAAAACTTAATATTTTACCCTTATCTTTCAATATCCCATGGGAAAAGGACTGTAAACTTACTGGAGATACACCAGTGATGTTAAAACTGCCAATAATTCATATTCGAATATTCGATAACTATATTGAAATATATTTGAATATTCGGTAAAAAATTGTCATGTACATACTAAATATTAAGTCCTGATATATGTATTGCCCTGTCTACAGTACATCTTTTGCATCGGTATGTGAAAGTTAAACCTCTACACTCCGTTAGGGAGATACTGTACAATATATATTCAATACTTTATATCAATGTATTGACTGTTACAAAGTTACAGATAAAGCATAAAAGGAGAAGTTTGATTA
The DNA here is from genome assembly GCF_947568905.1 of Ostrea edulis. NCBI lineage: Eukaryota > Metazoa > Mollusca > Bivalvia > Ostreida > Ostreidae > Ostrea > Ostrea edulis. The sequence continues at coordinate 71,229,508 of NC_079164.1, read as the reverse complement.
AAGCTCCAAATTGATGAATCGATCATCTAACAAGCAGAAAGACCCACTTTGAAAGAAGTTTGGCAACATTCTGAATTTCAGAGACCAGTTTTAGGCATAGCTGTAAAGTACGGCCGAAATACTTTTTTTTTTAAATAGTTTATTCATACTTCAAAGTGCCCTTACAATGTTCAAGACATTCGGGCGCATGTCTTGATAACAAGAAAACATTGATATATATATATATATATATATATATATATATATATATATATGTATGTATATATAATCGCATCACAATATATTATTAATTTTTTCAAACATATCACTGAAATCCATATGTAGCTTTTTGTATACATGAGAGTACATCTTTAAAGAAGCTTTAACATGCATGTATATATTTTCGGTACTTTCTTCAATTTCTTTGATTCTACAGTACATCTTGTATTTGTAAATAACAGTTGCTATAGTAGAAATTACGTTATTCAAAATGACAATTCTGTGGTTGTTTTCAAAATAAAATCCAATAAGAATGTGTTTCCATTTGATGTCAAATTTGACAACCCTTGACGATATTTCCCATATATGCTTTACATTTTCAAAAAAATAAATCAAGTGTTCATTGTCTTCAACATTTTCTTTACAAAATTCACACATGTTTGATTCGGTTTTCTTTATTTTCATGAGAAAAGATTTGTTACATAGAAGATTATTGAGAAGTTTAAAATTAAATTCTGCTACCTTTTTTTTCATACATATCTACGATTTTGTTTTTGTAAATGAGACTCCAGGAGGGTTTATTAATATCTAAAGTTCTGTTGTAGTAGGATTGATACAGGGTTGTATGAAATTTCCTTTGAACAAAAATGGTATACATCTTTTTCGATGAAATATCAGTTACATCAAGAGGTTTTTTCATTGATGTAATTTCAAAGATGAGTTTCAAGCGCAGGTTTTGATAGGGTAAATCTTGAAAATTCAAATTTCTTAGCTTTCTAAAAATATTACTCATGATTTTGTATTCGCATAAAATATTTCTTTTTCTCTTGAGATTATCGTAAAACCATTCAATGGGTTTAATACCATTTTCATCAACAATATCAACCACATATCTTAAACCACTTTGTATCCAATTTTCAAAAAATACACATTTTCCTTTATATTGAAAATGTTTGTTACACCACAATGGTTGACATAGAACTTCATACAATTTCATATCATTGATGTCCTGGCATCTTTTGCATGAATTGAAAAATATGAATAATTCAGTATAGAACTTGTTGAAATTGCTAATTAGTTCAAAATCATTCACAACTGTAGCATTTGTTTTCAGTATATATTCGATATCAATATTTCTTTCAATACAAAAACTATTTAACAAATCTTTTAAACTGGCATTGAAGGAATATATCTTCTTCACCCATGCTGCCTTTAATGACTTTATTTTGGATTCAATATCAACTAGATTGATACCACCTTTAGATATTTTCCCAATCATCGTATTTCTTTTAATTCTGTCCTTTTTGTTCCAAATAAAATGAAATTTTTTTTAGTAAGATAATTGATCTTTTGGATAATCGAGTATAGATGCTGTATATATAAATGTTGATATAGCAAGATTATTGATTAGACACACCTTTCCAAAAATTGTTAATTTTTTTTTTTTCACGATTCAAAAAGCTTTTCTACATCATCTATCTTTTTGGTCCAGTTATTTTTCTAACATAAATCTTTGTCTAATACTCTTACACATGTGCCATTCACTGTAATACCATATATATCTGCAGTGGTCCTAATAAAATACACTCTGTTTTTGAAAGGTTTAATTTCATACCAGAGAACTTACTAAAAGTATTGATTTCACTAATCGCTGATTTTACAGAAGTGATATCTTTCAAAGGTAATGTACCGTCAGCATGTTGTAATGTTTTTACTTCACAGTTCATACCTTTCTTTTTAAAACCATGTATTTCGTCATTATGACGTAATCTAATTGACCGTATTTCAGCAACAAACAGAAAAATTATCGCCGAGATCGGACACCCTTGTAGAGAGCCAATTATTATTTTTAAGTCTAAAAACAGGATTTTTGTATAGAATTTGAATCCATTTGATGAATTCTTGACCAAAATTAAAGCACTCTAGTGTTTTTATCATAAATGTCCATTCGACAGAATCGAACGCCTTTTGAAAATCTAGTAAAAGTAAAATTGCCTCTTCATTATTATTTTCACAATATTCAAAAATATCAACAATAAGTCTAGCATTCATACCAATATATCGGCCTTTTATGTAGGCAGACTGATCCTTTGATATAACATTTTGCAATATTTTTTGTAATCTTTTTGCTAATACAAAGGCTAAAATCTTATAATCTACATATTGGTAAGGCTGATAGGTCTATAATTATTCAGGTGTCTTTTATCTCCTTTTTTTTTTATACAATAGCGAAATGACAGATAAACGTTGTGAATACATAAGTGATTTTTTTTCATATGAACTTTTCATGCAAGAATAAAAATGACCCTTTAGCTCATTCCAAAATTTCTTATAAAACTCTGATGGTATTCCATCTGAACCAGGAGATTTGTTCTCCTTCATATCAAATAAGGCATCCGTATATTCATCAAGATCTGGAAATTGGTTTAACATATTATTGTCATCATCGCTTAAAACATTCTCAAAACTTGTATTTTGTAAATAATCATTCAATTCACAATTTTCGTTTTCTTTTTGATTTGTATATAATTTTTCATAAAAGTCACACATGGTTTTCAAAATATCTTCATCTTTATGTATAACTTTATTTTTCTCATTGAACAATTGCTTAATTGTATTTTTGGACTGACGACTCCTTTCCAAACCCATAAAATATGCTGAACTCTTTTCACCATTTTCAATCCAACCAGCTCGTGATCTTATTTGAGAACCAACTACTTTTCGATCAATTAAAACATTTAGTTCATTTTCAAGATTTCTTTTTTCGTTCATGTCTATTAAAAATGAATTCATATTTTCTTTACTAAATATTTTGTTCTCAATATACCTTATTCTTTCTTTGATTTTTTTGTTTACTCGTGATGAAAAGCTGATACAAAAAGATTTGATACCATATTTCAAATTTTTCCATGATACTTGTGGGTCTTTACTAAAATTATCAAATTTTTTAATATATGATTTCATGTCCATAACAAAACTTTCATCTTGAATTAATGATATATTAAATTTCCAGTAACCTGGACCTCTCTCGTTTTTATTCCTAAAATACATGGATATGTAATGACAAACATCGATGATCGCTCATTCTAGTGCCATTTGAATGAGTACCGGGTATTCGTCTAATAACAACACCTTTGATTTCATACATAAAAAGCTTTGTGATAAATATGTAATCAATGCGACTTCTGGGGGCGTCGCTTGCATCACACCAAGTATATCCAGTTTTGTCTGGATGCAATTCATTCCATATATCACATAAATTTAAGTTAAGTAAGCATTTCCTCAAAATATTGCTACATTTATCACTTACATTATTTAATATACAATTAAAATCACCACATAGCATTAAATTTTCTAGTGAATGTGCATGTTGATTAATCCATGTTTGCATTCTCTTAAAGAAATCACATCTATCATTAACATTATTTGATGCATATACGTTAACTAATGTAATCAATTGATCATCAATAGAGATATTAACCAAGAGTTTTCTCCCATCATTAGATTTGTGTATGCTTATTATATCAAATCCAACGTCCTTCTTAAATAGAATACTAACCCTGCTACTGAATACAGAATCTGAAAAGCAATGAAAAGATTTCCCATGCCACCTAGCATTGTACTTAAATTCGTTTTCTTTAATATAATGAGTTTCCTTCAAGAAAATTATGTCGTCTTCAGAGTCATTTAACCATGTATAGATCTTTTGTCTTTTTTCATCAGTATTTAATCCTCGGCAGTTTATTGATTTGACTTTTAAAAGTTCCATGTTAGTGCATGTAATTATTCTGGAAGACAACGCACTTATATTGAGTCACTTTACCGTTCCCCTCCTTGAACGCGTTCCTGATTGGCTGTTTCGCACGCCCCTCGCTAACTCCGAGTATAATCGGCCCAACTCGTTGCTTCCCGGCCAATGTTCAATGGACGTATTGAGTGTTCCAATTTTGTTGAGTCCCGAACCCCAATAGTCATCATACGCAGCTTCAACAAATATAGTGTTTTTGGTGGATTTGAGAAGTGCGTCACGAAATTCCTGGCACTGAGCGAGTTTAGCTTTAATGATGTTGCGCATCACATCATCACGCGTATCAAACCACTGGTCCGAAAGCATCACTTGATTGCCGATCTTTTTGGCATCTATAGCGGATTCCGCCTTCATGATCAGATTGGCTCTATGTAAATTTCCACATCTCATGGCTTTGGTATGCTGAAAAGCCTGTTCAGAGGACAAAAATGTTTGACCAAAAACTTTAAATTCAGATGGATAAAAGTTTGACAGAATGTCATCTCTCCCACTGAATGCAATTATGTCGTTCTGATTTGAAGCATAATGTGTGCATTTGTCCGAACCTGGAGCGTGACCTATCTCCTTGCAAATGCGACAGCACTTTTCATATTCACACTGAAATCTAAGGTGATCGTTAGCCCAGCAGTTCGTACACAATTTTTTCCGTTCTGTTTTTGGCTGACCTTCATGGTAATACCTGTACAACGGAACATTCGAATCTTAATTTCATATTCGAATATCAACTCATCGAGTGAATATTCGTTGACATCCCTAAAATTCATCAAAATTTGTAATATATAAATCATTTTTTTCTTTGATAGAGGGGTGGTAAAATGGGACCACAATTAAGCTACAGCTGAAGTCGGGAGGTCCTTTCATCAAAGGGAACTTGGACTATACGTAGAATTACCAAATGTGGAATTAATGACAGGCTCGATTAAAATATAGTTGTAATAATTTGCCTTACGAACAAAGATGATGTTTTACAAGCTTTGGCAGCTGGTTCAAAACATAATATTCCTCATTTAACCTTTATAATTGTTTTATCACTTCTGGTTTACTAAACAAGGAAGGTTAGAGGGTAGATACTTTTATTCTGATGTGTCTAATCCTCACCTGGTTTTAAAATGTTTCATATACTTTTTATCCATTCTGACAAGGTATTAAGTTCTTTTTCATTTTTACCCCCATCGACTGGCATAATTTTCGACAGAATTCAGAATCGAGATGAAGCTCTTTCGCTAATTGGAAGGCCGGGTTCTCTGAATTTAGGACCTTTTAAGATATAAGTGATTCCAGGTCCTCATTTTCAACTATATTGACATAATCGGTAATGATATGTCCAGCTGAACTATTAATGAAAGAGAAAGACCAAGAAATCGTAAGTGGATTATGTATAAGATTGTCTATATTCAGGCACTGTAAAGTTTTTCTGTAATTAAAATGTTTGGATGCAACAGTAGAAGTATGTTTGTAAGAAATACAGGGTGTATACGTCAACTTCAAATATGCTGGAATACAAGACTGAACTTTTTTTTATGACGAAGATTATTGCTTTTGTTAACGGCACCTTTCTCAGCAAATATATGTACATGTATAAGGAAGTGATCATGACGGCATGATTCGGAAGAATTATCTTCCAAAACCCGCAATGGTTTAAAGAGCCTGTGGTGAGTAACTTCATTATGTCTGTATTCTGGTGTTAAAAAATTCTGTTTTAGTTATCTGAATTAGATATTTTTTTGAAAAAAAAAAAAAAAAAAAAAGCAAAGCTGCGTACTTCGACTTTTTCTAATCAGTCGTATGAAATAAAAGAAAACAACCTCGTAGCTGCAGTTAATCTAAATGTACATTTCTGACCGAAAGAATGTTTCTAATTTTCAGGGGACAAATTATTTTAGTCAAAACGATAAGTAATGATATATATATAAATTCGAGATAATAAAAGATTTAATGAAATGCAAATAAGTGGTATATTCTTATATTTCAACACGGTATTGAACTATCATTTATCAGGCAAATAGAAACACACTGGGGTGTTTTAGCATTGCACTTTTCCCGTTATATTTATATACAAAGTAGAATTACCCAAACTAGTTTCATTTTACTTGTGATGACATATGTGAACTTCTCTGACTGTCCCTTTCGACTACTATGCTACAAGCCTATCTATCTCAAAATCAAGAATTGTTTTAATTAGGGTTCCCTGCATTACGGAACAATTTTGAATTTTCGATATGCTGACTATAAGCGAACACCATACTATGCAGGTGATACTAGAATATTGCTGCACAAATGTGGGAAGTTACCAATGCAAAAGTAAATCACCCCTGTTGTTAGTTTGTTGTTAACCTTCATGTTCAGCAAAACATCCAAATATACAGATAAACATAAATATCAAGAACTGTGAAAACATGTTATTCAGAAAACACTAGGCTTTTATCATTCAAAAGAAGATTATTAGGACAAAAGCACATGTAATTCAGAATTACTTTTTTTTTTAATTTCACATGTAATTCAAGAGTTCGTACAAACTTCGCCTATTGCCGCATTTCTTCGTTTTCCTCTTGATAACAAGATTTCCATCGGTAGCACGAACAGCATTGTGGGTACCACCTGGCGATCAGTTTCAATCCACGTTTAGGACACCACACCTAGAACTGCAGTCTGGTCCATCCGGTATGGACACATCGGCTGTAGTAGGTGGAGGCCCTGAAACACAATCTACAAGAGGCAAGCAAACTTTGATAGTTTTATTTTGTATGTGAAAATGCTTTTTACCCTTTGTGATGTTTCAGACTGGAACGAATCTTGTATTCTTTTACCACATACAAATGTTGTAGAATTATGATTAACTTCTGAGACAGTGTGCGGATCTCACGTTTTGTAAGGAAGAGTAGACAACGTGACATTTCTGGATGTCTCCTAATCATGGCAAGCCATTTTACTATTTATTCGAGAAAGAGATATCTCTGAGACTTTGGGACGTCTCCATATGAGTGAAAAATTCTCGAGCGAGACGTTAAGCAAGATACAATCAATCAATCAATCAATCAATCAATCAATCAATCAATCAATCAATCTCTTTGACTTTGAAGGATATTTCTCTAATTTAAAGAAATATCTCTTACTTTAAAGAGATATATTTTTCAACTTTACGAGATATATCTTTAAAGTAAGAGATATCTCTTGAAATTAGAGAGATATCTCTTAAAGTTAAAGAGATATCCCTTTCACTTAGAGAGATATTTCTTTGAATTTGAGAGATATCTCTTTCACTTAGAGAGATATCTCTTTCATTTCACCCTCGTGTGACGTCATAAGATTTTGAAAAATATTTATGCATGATAGAAATATATGTTTTGTTGGAGTCTTTTCAGATAGTTGTAAAAACTCTTGTTAGACATAAAATATTTCAGAAGTTTAAGTTATACATAAATAATCAAAATATATTTCAAAATATTGAATTCAAGGGCAATAACTCTGTTGTCATTGATTTCTTTATGTAGTCCGTTATACGATTTTTCCACAGACATTTTATATATTTTTGTAAAGAAACAGTTTCATGAAATTGTTATGAATACTACTATATTGTTATGACCAGTTTTTGTGAAATTTTGATAATGCTGTTTGAGGAAAATTGCAATGCAGGTATTTTCGACTTTTCAAGTGCACACAGGTAAGAATGAAAAATACAAACATCTTGTACATATATACCACTTTTTATTTACATTATCAAACAATTTGATAACATCTTTGTTTATGTGTACTTATTACGTCACACAAAAGGCGAAGGTCATAGACGGGAGTAACCATTGTAGTCAATTCATCAAGGTCATGTCTTTAACTTTCAGAAATATCTCTTAAAGTTAAAGAGATATCTCTATTACAATTTCTGAAAGAGATATTTCTTTACCTTTGAGAGATCTTTCTTTTACATATGTCTTAGTTGCCACGGGAAAAGACGGCAAAATTTTGAAAAATTGAGAATTTTAGCTACTTTGAATGGTTATGATTAGCTATAAGAAAGAAACCCCATTTAAACGTTTACAGAAAACAGAATTGATTGCCATCTATCATGTTTATAATGCACTTTTGGAAAGAACCTGTGAATGCATCTCTGAAAAGGGCCTTTAATTAACATCGACCCTGTTTACAACCGCGAGATCTTTAACTCGGAAGGGATCGGCAACGCAGTTTGTTTTCCTCTGTATGAAAGGTGAAGATAACGAACAGTGATCAATCTCATAACTCCTATAAGCAATACAAAATAGAGAGTTGGACAAACACGGACCCCTGGACACACCAGCGGTGGGATCAGGTGTCTAGGAGCAGGCTTTCAAGCGGGTCCTTATTTTCCTTATTTTTCTACAACAGCCCTTATTTTCCTTATTTGAGCTCTAGAATCGTAAAAAAGCCCTAATTTTTTGTTGAAATTCCTACATTTTCAAATTTTGAAAGTTTTAATAAATTTGACATAAAGTAAGTGTTGGAATTTATTAAATTTAGTCTTAGTATACTTTCAGAAAATGAATATGTTGATTAAATGTACATCTCAGAAGACATCTTGATGGTTATCAGTTATATTCAGCATTGATTGTGAGCCATGGGAGTCCACCTGAATTATATCATGGTTTGTGCTGAATGCTGAATATGGCTGTTGATGACCACTGGTATGCTCGTCTGAGTGGGTAATTAGTTTTTAGGTCACCTGAGTAAACTCAGGTGACCTATTGCAATTGGTTTTCGTCCGTCGTCGTGCGTTAATAATTGAACATTTTTAACTTCTTAATAACTATACCAGTCCAATTCAGTATCAGGGTGGGGCCAGAATGGTCAGTTAATAAATGTGTGAATAGACATTTTAAACTTAGTATGAAGCATCATTGGGACAAGGGAGACATATATTGTAAATTTCAGGACTCCAGCACCCTGGGACCCTAGGGGTGGGGCAAATACTGCCCCAAATTGACCAATTTTCAAAAATCTTTTTCTCAAGAACCACACACATGTAAGAAAAACTAAATACATAGAGATATAGAGCAGGAAGGTCTCTACCAAAATTGTAAATATCATGATCTCCGGGGTAGGAGTTTTGACCCCAGGGCGGGGCAAATCTTGTTATATAGTGTTTATGTGTAAAACACTTAAATTACATCTTCTTTAATGCTATTGATACTAAATTGAAAGTAAATAGATATTTAGAAAGAAGAGATAGTCCTTTACCAAAATGTAAATTTGATTATTCCAGGGCTAGGGGTTTCGGTATCAGGGTGGTCCCAAAATGGTCAGTTATTAAGTGTGTGAACAATAGACATTTTTAACTTCTTCTTGGTAACCATCATTCCAATTCTTTTCAAATTTGGTATGAAACATCTTTGGAACAAGGGGAACATGAATTGTAAAATTTCAGGATTCCTGCACCCTTGGGGCCTTAGGGGCGGGGCAAGAACTGCCCAAAAATGACAAATTTTCAAAAATCTTCTTCTCAAGAACCACACACATGTAAGAAAAACTAAATGCATAGTGATGTAGAGCAGGAAGACCTCTACCAAACTTGGAAATTTCATGATCCCCGGAGTAGGGGTTTTGACCCCAGGGCAAGGCCTAACTTGTTATATAGTGTTTATGTGTAAAACACTTAAATAACATTTTCTTTAGTGCTTTTGATACTAAATTGAAACTAAATCGATAGAGCAAGTAGTCTTTTACCAAAATTGTAAATTTGATTTTCCCCAGAGTAAGGGTTTGACCCCAGGGTGGGACAAACTTAGAATATAGTATTTATGTGTAAGTTTGCTGATACTGTATAAAATCTAAATGCATACTTAGGAATAGCAGAAAAGGATGTACAAAAAATGGTGAATTTCACAACCCAGGGTTATGACTTTAAGATGAGTCCAAATTAGTCATATTTTTTTTAATGTTTTAATGCTAATGCACCTATTATTTATTAAAATGACGACATCTGCGTGTATATAACTCCGTTATTGATAATGTAATGCGTGTAAATTATATTTTATATAAGCTATTATCATTATTTATATATTTTCCTTGCCATTGATGTATAAGACTTAATAATCCACAAAATATACATCTGTGTAAACATAGCGGAAGCATTTTCTTATGCACGTATGAAAGTAACACCAGTACCGTGCGCGACGTCATAGCCTTTCATCAGTGTATGCACTTTTGAGGGCAGTGAAGTTTTAAGAACACATCTTGTTTTATATTGTTCCTGAACATTAGAATTTAGCTTAGATATTTAGAACAGGAATTTTTTTTCTAGATTTCATAGCCCATGGAAGTAGTGATACTTTTTCACTAGTATTCAGGTGACCGATAAGGCATGTGGGCCTCTTGTTGTATTATTGCTCTTGCAAATGGTGAGTAAAACATTTTTTCTTTCCTATATTGATTTGTAAATTTAACCCTTATTTTTGTCTAAAAAGCCCTTAAAAATCCTTTTAAAAAGGCCCTTAATTTTTGATAATTTTGCCCTAAAAATGGCCCTTATTTTTTGCAAAATGTCACTTGAAAGCCTGTAGGAGGAGTAAATTTTCCATGTCGATCGGTCACACCCGCCGTGAGCCCTATATCTTGATAAGGTAAACAGAGTTATCTGTAGTCAAAATCAGTGTGCCAAGAACGGTCTAACAATCGGTATGAAACACGTCAGACAGCATTTGACCTAATGACAGGTTGTATTGGCACACTAGATCGTTATAACGACCAATTTGCGAACTGCTGACTTAAAACGAGACTGTTGAAACCCCTGCACCATCAACTTGTTTGTCAGTAGTCTGCCTCGATTTAAAAAGTGACCATACGCAGAACAAACTCTTGCGTATCGAATCAGTTGAGAGATATTTAAACACCATATGCAGCTGATAATAGAATATTGCTACATAAATATGGGAAGTTGACGATGGAGAAGCTGAAATCATCCCGTTTGTCATACAATTGAGTTGTTAGTTTCCGTTAATGTCTACTTTCAATAAAATATATAAGAATTAAGCGGAAGTGGACGACTCTGTGGTGTCTTTTATTTGTCTACATTGAACACGAGGTGAGAGATAAATTGTCATTGTTGAAATGTGAGCTCTTATAGTATTGTCAATGTGCTGTTTGTATGGTTATTCCATTATTTCATCATTTCCACCAAAATTACAACCCTTTAGAAATTCATCTCCAAGAACGATTACATAAGCCTCTCTCTCTCTCTCTCTCTCTCTCTCTCTCTCTCTCTCTCTGAATCCGTCTTTTTCTAGTCCTATCTATACAATTTCTTGTTTAGTTGGCGTCATTTATTTCCTCTATTTACTTTCGGTTTCGTTCGCTTCTACTTGATAGCATGAAACCTATCCCCCGACGTGATATTTAGTCAATATAGAACCAGAATGGATCTTCAACACATAAAAAGGCTAGAGGAAGAACAAAAGTTGGCGCTTTCAGAAACTGACAGAAAAATAAAGCAATGGTACGGTCGGCAGATCAAAATAGATCCGCCTAATTATAATTTGTGATCTTTAGAGTTTGCTCCTCTTGTTTGTCGTGTACATCTTATGCAGGTATCAGGATTACATAATGCTGATTAGAAAAGTAAAATTTACAAAAACTCTGATTTTCAAAGTGGAAAATTGTTATGAATAACTCTTCACTATTTATTTACAGGGAAGCATTTAGGTCCGACTATGATGCCCTGAGGAACACACTTACTACATTGCCAGACAAAATAACACATGATGTCATGGTAAACTTTTAAAGACTAGAAAAAATACTTTACTTCTGTGCTCCTTGTGTAAGTAGGGATTCTTGTCATATTTTTTGGTGGATGCCAAAATCGATAATAGGAAAACTGGGTGTCACAATTGTTGTATTTTGCATCGAGGTCAGTTGAAGATTGATGATCTTTACACATGGCAGAGAACTTTGAATTTCCAATAGAACAAGCATTGATAACAAGTTGTATATAAGATGTCTTACGGTGTGACCGTATTTGAGGGCGAAGCAAAAAGTATTGGCACTAGTATCTATATAAAAAAAAACAGGAGCAAATGTCCTCCTTTCCTCATAACATTTATCAGACGTCGACTTTTGGGATATCAGATGATATAACTCTATTGCTGTAAACCTAGAAAATTGGCATAGACAATTTGGTCTATCCTAATTGCAATTGGCATAGAACGATGTCATTTGACATAGCCTCGGTTAATTTCGAACACTGATCTAATATGTCAAAATTATGATAATAATCCACCTTTACATGAATACATGTCGGCCTTGATTTGTAAAATGTAAACAACATGAATTACTAAGCTCGAAATACTAAGATGTCATCATCAAATTTGTGAATAACATGAAGTGCAATAGTTAGATATGCAATTTTTGAGACATATGATCTAGTCTGTTAGGGACAGACATGGGGTCAATTACATTCAAAGTAATCGATTATAATTACAGATTACATTGAAATTTATGATTACAATTACAATTACATCTATTTTGAAATGTAATTGATTATATTAATTACAATTAGTTTGAAAAGTAATCAATTACAATTACAGATTACTTTTAGATACTTTTGCTGTGCAAAGCTTTATCTTTACTACCGCAAGGGTCCTACAATTGAAAACATAACAACTGTAAACATTTTTTATCATAACTTTATCTTAAAGTTATCTTATTTAGCTGTTATTTGTCTCATAATTAAAACCCACATATTATAAAATAAATATACAAAACTGTGTACCGTCTGCACTAAAACAAATAATGAAGCACTTTATGTAACTATAAGTAAATATACCATTAGTAACTAACATAATCATTTACACTTCAAACATTTCATCACACTTTTACTTCTTAACAATCTTCATCGTCCAAAGTTGGTATAAGAATTTCGTGATTATCATGTCAGTTGACAACATTCTTTTATCAAAATTCAATCTGCCAGAGTTTATATTTCTTATTCTATAATTATCCAAGACAATATCGGGAGAACAAAATCATTTAAGCTTGTAATATCAAGACCTACTACTGCTTTGATCTAGCCACGCGCATGTATTATTTTCATGATGCGATAATAACGGAACAAAACTCGGGTGAAACTAACATTACAGGTACATACAGAATTTAATTGTCATTTTTCTTAAAATGGTAATTTTCTCACTTCTACCCAGAGTTTAAAAATTCGAAAGCAATAAAGCTCTACAACATCGTAACAAGAATCAATCGTACAAAGGTACTTTCTACATGCGTGACATTCTAAACGTTAAAAAATTATACTACATATACATGTGCATGAACATACACATATTTCACGCCAATCAACAGTATAAAATCCAGAATCTAGAAGTATAATCTACACTCTTTGGATGTGAATAAGCCGATATCAATTTATGAATCAGTACAACTGATATGTGTTGCAGTTAAAAAATTATCATTACGGCATGATGTTTAATTTATTAATACTATTAGGGTATTGATCAAGACTATAAAATAATATGCTACAGATTTATTTACAAAATTCACCCCTACACGCAATAAAGATATTATGTGCGAAAATTGGCAATCCAATGTCTCGATCGGCACGTGCTATCTAACGGACTTATCATCACACACCACCTAATTGGAGGGAGGTGTTGACAGGGTACAGGTAATCGCTTCAATTAGACAGTTTGGCTTGTTTTCTTTATAATTTACGCCTTGCTAAAATAGGCCGACACAGATCTTCCCTAAACAAAATTACCGTCCGGATTAACGGTACAATTTTCAATGCATTATAACGTTTTGTAGTAAAAAGTGACCGTCCGAATCCGGAACGCGAATTTCCGGATTAATGATGCAAAATAACGTATAAAAATTCCGTTCCCTAGAAAAATCGTCCGGAAGGTGAAGCGTCCGGATTAATGGCATCTGGATTACCGAGGCTCCACTGTATTTATAAAAAAAATCATTAGAAGAAAACTTTTTGATAATTAAAAAAAACAAAACATGAAAAATATACAAAATTAATGAAAGTAATCAAAAAAGTAATCTAAAAATAATCATGATTACAGGGTAAAATTAATGTAATCGATTACAATTACATGTAATCTAAAAAGTACACGATTACAGATTACATTTGATTACATGAAAAACTGTAATCGATTACAGCCGATTACGATTACAGATTACGATTACCCCATCTCTGGTTAGGGAGTACAATAATGCTTGGATGGGAACAAGGTGTATGCATTTATCATAGACCCAGGTTATCTAAATGATGATGAACGTTTGAATTTTGTTTATATCTGCCTGTGGTATACATCAAGAAGAAAGTGTTTGAATTAGGCCATTAAATGAAACATGTTATTATCATAAATTTTTTTCCTCTTTTGAACAATCTGTACTTTAAGAAGGAAAGATGATGAATTTTGTTCTCAAATACTCATGAACTCACTAGATCTGAGTGTCCCTACAATTTAGGTGGTTGCATACCAGCTGATTATTAATACATGAATGCAATGATAATCATTTGTACCCACTGCATGTGTACAAACATCTGCATTATTAATTATATACGTTATATATTTTTGATATAATGTTGGTTTCAGGTACCATTTGGGCCTTTAGCATTTATGCCTGGAAAACTGGTTCACACAAATGAAATACTTGTATTGCTTGGAGACAACTGGTTTGTAGACAGGTCCGCTAAGCAAGCAACAGAAATCATAGGAAGGAGAATAAAGAGTGTGTATTAATGATATCTATTTTATGAAATTCTCAAATATCATTGATTTATATGTATTTATGAAGATATGACATTGGTGCGTAATTCAAACTGTGTGAGAAATGACAGGCAAATTTGTTATCATGGCAATTTTTTAAATATTAGTATCCAATGATATGGCTAAATGAAGGAAAGATATTTGATGATTCTATAGATAAACATTCATTTAACCAATAAAGTATCGCATCCAGGATAGATATTACATGTGTATATACTGCTGACACACATATCTGATATGAATGGGACAATTTTTGTCCACTTGTTCATCCTACTTTTCCTGCCTCTGTGCTAAAAAGTTCTGACCAATATTTATAATGACATTGCATTACGAAGTACAGTGATAGTTTTTGGGTTTTCCGCAGCTGTACAGAAACAAATAGAAGAATTACAGGCTCAGAAGCATCTTCTGGAACCCAGACTGGAGTTCACAAAGAACCTACCAGGAGGATCTGTGGTAATTTCATTTATTGTAGAATCTTCCTCTTACTAAATTTTAACATGATCATTGATTTTGTTTTTTAAATTTTGCACTTAGGAAAAAGTTTTTTGTTAAGAAACATAAATAACCATCCAAATTGCACAAGCAAATTCATACAAGTTTGTGATCACTTCATGATAACTGTACACAAGATAAAAGGCCTTGTAAATCAAATGGGATCTACAGTAAACTAAGAGTTAAGAATGCTTTTGAGTGAAATTTCAATACACATGCACTCAACATTTTAAATATATATATGTATAAAACTCTTCCTGTAAACAAACTATTCACAAAATCGAAAGAATGAAATGACTAAATTTTTACTGTAGTCTGGTTTTAAGAACTGCAATTCATTATTCAAATTGTGTACATATTTATTCCTAGACTTATATACACAAAAGTTAGTAAAGTATGATTCACAGTTAATGGTGGAGCTGTATTACTTAATCTATTTCTGTCAGTAACTTGTTTTAAAATGACTTTTGTATGACTGGGTCCAGGTTCTTTATAAGATATGCTATCAGATATGGAAGTCTATTAGTATCATCTAAAAAAATGAATTCAAATTCCACTATCTCGTAATTAAAAGATTATTATCTCATAATTACCAGAAAAAATCTTGTGATTACGGTACTAAAAAAGATCTTGTGATCATGAGATAATTATCTCTTGATTATGAGGAAATTATAATCTCATAAGTACAAGAAAATAGATGAATATTGTTCACATGATACATGTATCTATGTAAGAGCTCCTCAGATCTTTCCATCATTGTTTTTAGCTCACCTGAACCGAAGGTTCAAGTGAGCTATTCTGATCACATTTTGTCCGGCGTCTGTCTGTCTGTCTGTCCGTCTGTCTGTCTGTCCGTCTGTCCATCTGTCCGTCTGTCTGTAAACTTTTCACATTTTCGACTTCTTCTCCAGAACCACTGGGCCAATTTCAACCTAACTTGGCCAAAAGCATCCTTGGGTGAAGGGCTTTCAAGTTTGTTCAAATGAAGGGCCATGTCCCATTCAAAGGGGAGATGATCACAAAAATGCAAAAATAGGGTGGGGTCATTTAAAAATCTTCTTCTCAAGAACCACTAAGCCAGAAAAGCTGAGATTTACATGAAAGCTTCCTGACATAATGCAGATTCAAGTTTGTTCAAATCATGGGCCCCTGGGGTTGGATGGGGCCACAATAGGGGATCAAAGTTTTACATACAAATATATAGGGAAAATCTTTAAAAATCTTCTTCTCAAGAACCACTAAGCCAGAAAAGCTGATTTTTACATGAAAACTTTCTGACATAGTGCAGATTCAAGTTTGTTCAAATCATGGCCCCCGGGGATAAGATGGGGCCCCAAGGGGTGGATCAAAGTTTTGCACACAAATATATAGGGAAAAACTTTAAAAATCTTCTTCTCAAGAACCACTAAGCCAGAAAAGCTGAGATTTACATGAAAGCTTCCTGACATAATGCAGATTCAATTTTGTTCAAATCATGGGCCCCTGGAGTTGGATGGGGCCACAATAGGGGATCAAATTTTACATACAAATATATAGGAAAAATCTTTAAAAATCTTCTCAAGAACCACTAAACCAGAAAAGCTGATTTTTACATGAAAACTTTCTGACATAGTGCAGATTCAAGTTTGTTCAAATCATGGCCCCCGGGGATAAGATGGGGCCCCAAGGGGGGGGGGATCAAAGTTTTACACACAAATATATAGGGAAAAACTTTAAAAATCTTCTTCTCAAGAACCACTAAGCCAGAAAAGCTGATTTTTACATGAAAACTTTCTGACATAGTGCAGATTCAAGTTTGTTCAAATCATGGCCCCCGGGGATAAGATGGAGCCCCAAGGGGGGATCAAAGTTTTACACACAAATATATAGAGAAAAACTTTAAAAATCTTCTTCTCAAGAACCACTAAGCCAGAAAAGCTGAGATTTACATGAAAGCTTCCTGACATAGTGCAGATTCAAGTTTGTTCAAATCATAGCCCCCGGGGATAAGATGGGGCCCCAAGGGGGGGATCAAAGTTTTACACACAAATATATAGGGAAAAACTTTAAAAATCTTCTTCTCAAGAACCACTAAGCCAGAAAAGCTGATTTTTACATGAAAGCTTCCTGACATAATGCAGATTCAAGTTTGTTCAAATCATAGGCTCCGGGGGTTGGATGGGGCCACAATAGGGGATCAAAGTTTTACATACAAATATATAGGAAAAATCTTCTTCTCAAGAACCACTGAGCCAGAAAAGCTGATTTTTACATGAAAACTTTCTGACATAGTGCAGATTCAAGTTTCTTCAAATCATGGGCTCCGGGGGTAGGATGGGGCCACAAGGGGGATCAAAGTTTTACATACAAATATATAATTAAAATCTTTTTCTCAATAACCACTGTGTCAGAAAAGCTGATATTTACAAGAAAACTTTCTGACATAGTGCAGATTCAAGTTTGTTCAAATCATGGTCCCCGGGGGGTAGGATGGGGCCACAAGTGGGGGGGGGGGGGGGTCAAAGTTTTACATAAAAATATAGAAAAAAGCTTTAAAAGAACCATTGGGCCAAAGAAGTTGACATTTACATGAAAGCTTTCTGACATAGTGTAGATTCAAGTTTGCAAAGGGTAGTTTGGGCCATAATAGGGACCAAGGTTTTACATGCAAATATATATGGAAAGTCTTCAGATATGGGCCAAGGTGACTTATGTGAGCGATGTGGCCCATGGGCCTCTTGTTTAAATGTTATTTTCAATTAATCACTTTCTGATCAAACCATGCCAAGTAGAACATTAGAATAATTAGAAAGTTAACTGTGAAAGTTTATTCATGTATTTAAAATGCAGGGGAAAGAAATCAATGATTTATTATTAGGGAATTCTTCACCATAGATTTAAAAATCAACTTTTACAAGTTTTATGATGATATAAACTATCAAAATGTTTAATTTGACTGCGGATGAAAGTTCAAGACTCTTGTCATTTCAGCATTGAATGCACACTAATAATTGTTGATCAAGCATTCATTACCACAAGATATTTTCTCATGTTGATGAGACCTTTTTAGCTCACATGAGCCGAAGGCTCAAGTGAGCTTTTCTGATCAAAATTTGTCCATTGTCTGTTGGCGTTGTCAGCGTCGTTGTAAACTTTTAACATTTTCATCTTCTTCTCAAGAACCACTGGGACAATTATAACCAAACTTGGCCAAAAGCAGCCTTGGGTAAAGTTCAATCTAATTAAAATCAGACTTCTTAGATCGGCGCTGTATACTCTGCGTAAGAAGATCTGACATAACCCGATTAGGGGTTATGTTCAGATGAACTTTATATCAGCCAATCAGCGCGTCGGCTTTGAAACCATCGGTGTTTACAATTCAAGGAAAACGGCTGCGATTGTTTGGTTTGAAAGAAAACACATCACAGTTAGATGTGACGTCACAATGAACCATTTATGTCAACTGGCGTTATATTCCTCACGTTAATTAAGTAAACTATTTCGAAAACTATTCAAATCGTACCCATCGCAATTCACAATTAATTTGATTTGGGTGTATTTTATCTCGTACGTTTTGTTGTTTGCATGGACGGATTAGATTATGCATTATTGCGAAAGTTTAAAATTCCTTATCTGAGAATATACTATTTTATAGTGTAGAATAAACTTCTAAGGAGAGAGATTACTGCAACTTGTTAACGAATTGCTGGGACCCGCCTGAATAGCCATCATTGTCTGTATGGCGCGATCTGACTGGCTGATAGTTCTCATGAATAATCCAAGCAAAAGGTCATGTGGATATGACCCCCTATGGGGTTATGTCAGATCCCATTATAGCGATTGTGAGTGTATCCTAGGATCTGATTTTAATTAAATTGGGGTAAAGTTCTTTCAAGTTTGTTCAAATGAAGGACCATGCCCCTTCAAAGGGGAGATAATCACAAAAATGCAAAAATAGGGTGGGGTCATTTAAAAATCTTCTCCTCAAGAACTAATAAGCCAGAAGAGCTGAAATTTATATGAAAGCTTCCTGACATAGTACAGATTCATGTTTGTTCAAATCATGGCCCCCAGGGGTAGGTTTGGCCACAATAGTGGATCAAAGTTTTACATAGAAATATATAGGGAAAATCTTTAAAAATCATCTTCTCAAGAACCAATGAGCCAGAAAAGCTGAGATTTACATGAAAGCTTCCTGACATAGTGCAGATTCAAGTTTGTTCAAATCATGGCCCATGGGGGTAGATTGGGGCCACAATAGGGGATCAAAGTTTTACATGGGAAATTGGGAATAAATAGAAAAAATCTTTAAAAATCACCCTCTCAAGAACCAATGGGCAAGAGGAGCTGAGATTTACATGAAAATATCCTGACATAGTGCAGATTCAAGTTTGTAAAAATCATGGCCTCAAGGGGTAGGTTGGGGCCACAATACGGACTAAGGTTTATATATATATGGAAAGTCTTCAGATATGGGCCAAGGTAACTCAGGTGAGCGATGTTGTCCTTGGGCCTCTTTTTTCATAATTTTTGAGTTGTTCATCATAATTTTGAGATACATACCTCAAAGTGATGAGATATTTCCCCATAATTACAAGATATTGGAATGTGAATTTATTTTTTACAGAATACTAATAGACTTTTGTAATCAGCAGTTTGTTCATACCTGTAAATTAATTACCAGAATGAAGATTATTTTAAGTTTGTTCATACCTTATAATTGCAGAATGAAGATTATTTTGAGTTTGTTTATACTTATAATCACATAATGAAGATTATTTTGAGTTTGTTCATACTTATAATCACAGAATGAAGATTATTTTGAAATAACAGAGGAGTATAATCCAGAAAAGGAAAACCTGTGGAGAGGTAGGTGTCCACATTTCTACAGGTAAAAATCAAAGTTTGTGTTTTATCCGAGTTGAATGTTTTACCAGCCTATTGATAAGGATGTACAGAATTGTTTTACCAGCCTATTGATAAGGATGTACAGAATTGTTTTAACAGCCTAGTGATAAGGATGTACAGAATTGTTTTAACAGTCTATTGATAAGGATGTACAGAATTGTTTTAACAGCCTATTGATAAGGATGTACAGAATTGTTTTAACAGCCTATTGATAAGGATGTACAGAATTGTTTTAACAGCCTATTGATAAGCATGTACAGAATTGTTTTAACAGCCTATTGATAAGGATGTACAGAATTGTTTTAACAGCCTATTGATAAGGATGTACAGAATTGTAATTCTGATGTAGAGGAACACAGGAAAAGCATACAAAGACAAAGAAATCAGGAGAAAGCAGAGAGAGAATCTGCGGAGAAAAATGCAGCTCAGACGGATGAAGACATCTGGAGGAGACTGGATGACTTGGAAAGGCAGGAAGCAGAAGGTCGGGAACTTCAAAGGTAAAATATAGAATAAAAAAACTCAAAGGTAAAATATAGAATTAAAAAAACTCAAAAGGTAAAATATAGAATAAAAAAAACTCAGAAGGTAAAATATAAAATAAAAAAAAACTCAAAGGTAAAATATAGAATGAAAAAAACTCAAAAGGTAAAATATAGAATAAAAAAACCTCAGAAGGTAAAATATAGAATAAAAAAAAACCTCAAAGGTAAAATATATAGAATAAAAAAAACTCTGGGTATTCTAGAGAATTTTAACAGGGATTACATGTGTATGTTGATGAATAATGTATGCATATCAGATTATAACAGTTTAAGAGAATGATTACATCAATGTTTCAAATTACACAATCACACATCACACAGCGTACAGCAGTTTATTATTTGTTTCTGCAGAATTTCAGATGAAGCATCCTCTACCGACACACATTTCATAGAGAAATTACATGAGGACTCATTGCCTCCATCTTCCCCACCACAAAGAACGAGGAGGGTTCACTTTAAGGAGGAGGAGTCAGAGTCATCCTCCATGGAGGAATCTGATGAAGACAGTGATGTTGTGGACAGTGATGATTTTACTGATGAAAGTGATGAAAAGGATGATGAGAGGCAGGGGAAGATTAAATCACAGGTCATCAACTTCACACACTCTGGAGCAGAGCAGAGACTTCAACAACAAGTGGTATGTTACTAACTGGGCTAGGACTAGAACCTGTATTTAAATAAAGTCTTGTGTAGAAAACTTATTTTCAAAACCAAACTTTTGCGTATTTCATGATCCCAGGGGCAAGAGTTTCAATTCCAGAGTGTGGCCAAATTTATTAAAGTATTTATCATTGTCTTTATCATTTCAAACACTTTTTGAGCCCTATGCGGGAGACCAGGGTTCGAATCCCGGCCGCGACAGACCTAAGTCGTTAAAACAGGTAGTGACAGTTCCATTGCCAAACGCTCGGCATCAGATGTGAATGTCACGGGTCCTCGGAGATGACCTAAAAAATGGATGCCCTGTGTCACAGTAGGTGTGGCACGCTAAAGAACCCTTACTGCTCAAAGGCCGTAAGTGCTGAGCAAAGGCCTAAATTTGAAACCCTTCACCGGTCTTGGTGACATCACCATATGAGTGAAAAATTCTCGAGAGAGACGTTAAGCAAGATACAATCAATCAATCACTTTTTGAGTTTGCTGATACTGTATAAAAACTAAATGCATATTAAGGTGGCTCACTACACCCAGAAATAGTTTATCAAATCAGTACGAATTGATCTAATTATAAATGATATGATGGTATACAATAAGTATATATGCCAAAAAGGCAAAAAATATACAAATT
Organism: Ostrea edulis; assembly: GCF_947568905.1. Taxonomy (NCBI): domain Eukaryota; kingdom Metazoa; phylum Mollusca; class Bivalvia; order Ostreida; family Ostreidae; genus Ostrea; species Ostrea edulis. Next base: position 71,207,536 of record NC_079164.1, on the reverse strand, counting down.
TGGATAAAAACATAATTTTCAAAAAAATCATTTCAACATATATGAACAAAAGACGGGGATTTGAACTCGAGATCTGCGGTTCACCAGCCCAATGCTTTAACCACTGAACTACGATGATAGACAAACAAATCGATCAATACAAATAATTTCACAAAACATTTAAATCGCCATCTTGTGACGTGGTGTCATACAGAGTATAAGCTTTACTGTAATGAGCTACCGTACGGAAAAGCAGAAAGGAATGTACCAAATTTTGAATTCTCACTTTAGGTTGGGTCCAAAATAGTCATATAGTATTAATATAACATATATTACGTAAAATCTTTAATCAGTATATGCATTTTGAGGTGTAATTGTGTTTTAAGAACATATTGTTTTATTAGTTTAGAAAAAAAGATTATTATAGATTTCATACCCTATGTGGCTAATGATACATTTACAATCTGTAACTGATACTCAGGTAACCGATATTAAAGGCCTATGGGCCTCTTGTTTCAATTATTTTGTCACTGTGTGGATAATAAGGTATTAGGGTTATAATCAAAGAGTTTCAAGACAACAGATGCTCTGTTGGACCAAATCACAAATTGTTGGCTTTGACTTAAAGTTTGCAGTCTGATTCAACAGATCAACTGCTACCCTTAATCTCAGTAATTACAGATACAAAGTAAAGGACTTTCTAATTGTCAAGTTAATCTGCTATTCTTTCATTAAACAGGAAACACAATCAGAAGTAAAAAGTCCCAGGGATATTTACAGACTCTGTAAAACAGAAACAAGATCCATTCTTAAATCCAGTGATGAAGTCAGGAAAGTGAAAGTAAAGAAGAAATCTGATAAGCAGCGGGCCACATTTACTGACTCTGCAGTGCCAACAGTAAATATTCTTTTGTTTACCAAGCATTAAATTAGTGAAAGTTCACAAATATGTGTTTACATAGGAATTGAATTCTGGTGTAGTATAATATGTACATTTGTTATACCCCTATAAAACAGTTCCTATATAACTGCTTACAAAAAAAAGTCCAACATTTCGACTGTTCTGGCGACTGTTGGACCGGGAACTGTTAAAATCGACTGTTGACCGATGACGTCATATGGTGCTAACTTGAGTTATCTTTTCTCGCCGTCTGGATAAAGAGAAATGGCGGATGCACATTTTGCGACAGCAACGGAAGATGAAATTCAATTGATTCTTCAAAGTAGGGATAGCAAGAGAAAAAAAAAAATTTCTTCATCATTTTCTAGAATCAATTGTATAAGATGAAGTTTACATATTTTTATTTTATTCGTGTTAAAGCGGTTATACGCAAGTCACTTGATTCTTGGTCAGCTGATTTGTTTACGTAATGGCGAGGTTCTCTGATTTGACTGATGATGAAATACAGAATTTATTAGATGAAAAGCAGAGCAGATACACGAAAAATTTAATTATCAATTAGGATATTGGGTATGTTTTCTTTTAAACTAGTGGAATCGGTGATAAATGTACACAATAACACTATTGATCCGTTTAAAGTCAACAAACCATGTGCATCTAGTAAAAACAACCTAAAAAATGAAGATGTATAACAAAACAGTTATTAACTGGGTCCTCAGACAACAGCTGTTTTGTTTGACCCTCGAACGGATCAGTTGCCCTCGGCCTACGGCTTCGGGCAACAGACCCGTTCTTGGGTCAAACAAAACAGCTGTTGTCCTTAAACTCAGTCAATAACTGTATAGTATTATTACATGTACATCAAGAAAACACTCAGAATATTCATAACAAATCTGCTGATATTGTATTTTTGAATATTCATAACAAATCTGCTGATATTGTATTTTTGAATATTCATAACAAATCTGCTGATATTGTATTTTTGTTCACTACTTGTAATGGAGGGGATGTAGCATTGCTGTCATTTGTTGGGGGCTGGAATGATTGTCAATCTAATTAAAATTAGATGTTAGATCCGCTCACATACTCACTACAGATAGCGAGTATGTGACCAGATCTAACATCTAGTTTTAATTAGATTGGGGTGATTGTAGGCAATCTCACTGAGTCTCAAAATGTACATTGAATATCATTATGGGCAAGACTCATAGCAAAACTTAGACAAAGATGGAGGTAAAACCTCTCATACTGATTGATCATGAGGAGAGACCAAACTCTATTGATTTTCAGGGATAAAAGGTCAGTAGAGGAAATATACAATTTACTTGTAGACAACAGCCAAAGCTTTTAGGGTAAAAAAAAAAACCTGTGTGCATATTTCCCACTGTGTGAGATTGGATCCTATTGATTTTCAAGGTCAAGGTCATAATCAGTAATAATAGTTCAGTGTTGTAGATACTATACATAGACTATCATATCAGTTACCAGTATAGTATGCAGAGATGGCAGATAGCTACAGGTTTCTGTACCAAAAGGTCATATTAGGTTAAGTTCATTTCTTCTGAATATCAGTACATTGTTGTATGCAAAACATGTATTTATATAAAGAGTACTGCAAAAGGTCATAGGTCAAGTTTATAGTCAATAATACATTTTTGTACTCACTATTCATAGAGTACTATGAAAAGGTCACAGATGAAGGTCATAGTAAGCAATTATATCAGATATCGGGGTTCGAAATTACCTCATGTCCGTAAGTCCGAGACTAGTAAAAAACGTGTTGGACTATTAAACTCTCTATAGCACTAGTCCATACGGACTAGTGAAAATCTGAAAATCAATCTTGAATTGGTTAAGATTTTAGCAAGATTTGTCTGAGTCTCTCAGGTGTTTGAACTTATGGTTGATTACCTGCATGGTTAAGTGTTTTCGTGACTATGACATCCAGATCTTCCAAAACATGGAGTGCGTTCTTCGAACGAGCATAAATTCCTGCTGATTCTGAATCATGAGAACTGGTTCGAGGTGTAAGAACTGCAAGTAATGTAGTCCAAGAACATGCACGTTTGTGCACAGATGTTCTTGTCATTCGCGACTCTAACACAGGAGTTCATAACACTATAGCTTATGGCTTGGTCAATCGAGTGAATTTTATTTTATTGAACTCCTGTGACTTTAAGAACTGAGGACGAAAACAATGGGAAAGTCGATCTCAAACACACATATGGACGTTTATAAAAGGATTAACTCGGAGGTTAATGTATGCTTCTGAAGATCTTGAATGCAAAATAAAGTATGGTGGTCTTTTTGTCTTTAGGTGTCCGAAACTGAATTGCTTGCAACTCTGATGTGTTTGGTTTCATTCAATAGTATTGAATAAAATGAAGATCATTTAATATGATATACTGGATGGACTAGTGAAATGCTTTGCGGACTAGTGAACATCAATAGTGACTAGTCTGTATGAACTAGTGCTTGAAAAAGTTAATTTCGAACCCTGGATATGAGTATCAGGACCTCTAAGACAATACAGATATTTTTATATAGATAACTATGGGGCTCCTTATTCCTGCATTTGCAGTGCTGGTCCCCAAGAAAGCAGCTTGCACAAAATGCAGTTACTTAAAACATGTAGTTTTGTATTTTAAATTTCCAAATGATAGGAGTGGATATATAATGTTTATTTGTTCCAGTCATTTTCTGGTTTAGTTATTTATGTGTAATGTATTTGTTCCAGGCATTTTCTGGTTTAGTTGTTTATGTGTAATTTATTTGTTCCAGTCATTTTCTGATTTAATTGTTTATGTATAATGTTTATTTGTTCCAGTCATTTTCTGGTTTAGTTGTTTATGTGTAATGTTTATTTGTTCCAGTCATTTTCTGGTTTAGTTATTTATGTGTAATGTATTTGTTACAAACATTTTCTGGTTTAGTTGTTTATGTGTAATGTTTATTTGTTCCAGTCATTTTCTGGTTTAGTTGTTTATGTGTAATGTATTTGTTCCGGGCATTTTCTGGTTTAGTTGTTTATGTGTAATGTTTATTTGTTCCAGGCATTTTCGGGTTTAGTTATTTATGTGTAATGTATTTGTTCCAGGCATTTTCTGGTTTAGTTATTTATGTGTAATGCTTATTTGTTCCAGGCATTTTCTGGTTTAGTTGTCTATGTGTAATGTTTATTTGTTCCAGGCATTTTCTGGTTTAGTTATTTATGTGTAATGCTTATTTGTTCCAGGCATTTTCTGGTTTAGTTGTTTATGTATAATGTTTATTTGTTCGAGTCATTTTCTGGTTTAGTTGTTTATGTGTAATGTTTATTTGTTCCAGTCATTTTCTGGTTTAGTTATTCATGTGTAATGTATTTGTTCCAAACATTTTCTGGTTTAGTTGTTTATGTGTAATGTTTATTTGTTCCAGGCATTTTCGGGTTTAGTTGTTAATGTGTAATGTTTATTTGTTCCAGGCATTTTCTGGTTTAGTTGTTTATGTGTAATGTATTTGTTCCAGGCATTTTCGGGTTTAGTTGTTAATGTGTAATGTTTATTTGTTCCAGGCATTTTCTGGTTAAGTTGTCTATGTGTAATGTTTATTTGTTCCAGACATTTTCTGGTTTAGTTGTTTATGTGTAATGTTTATTTGTTCCAGGCATTTTCTGGTTTAGTTGTTTATGTGTAATGTTTATTTGTTCCAGGCGTTTTCTGGTTTAGTTGTTTATGTGTAATGTTTATTTGTTCCAGGCATTTTCTGGTTTAGTTGTTGAGAAGAAGATACCAGAGTCTACACCAAGTTTTCCAATAGAACACTCAATGAAGAAACCAGATCCCACTCCATTAGGGGAAATCCAGCAGCCAGAACGAATATCAAAGTTCAAAGCGCAGCGCCAAAAGTCATCCAACACTTAATTCTAGACTTAATGCTCAAATAATAAAGGATTTAATGAGCTTTTCATTGTCGTACTTCTTACTTTATGAAAATGGTGACATTGATGTACGTTTCTATAGTCAGTGGTGGGATCGCAAAAGACAACTTAATCTTTTATTATACCCCTGCAAATGAAATTGGGAAGGCGGGGAACTATACTGGTATCATCATATCCGCTGGTCTTTGTACTATATGTATTTTAAGGTGGACATTTCGTTTTGATAAAGTTATGTCAAGTGGGGTTTTTGTCACCTAGACCTTTTTGTACAAAGATTTTCCATGATGCCGTAATCCCACTACGTTGCGTTTCTTTTTCCGCTAGTACTACATGCAGTATATATATATATATATATAAACAGAATTATTACATTAATCACTGGTAATTATGTAAATTGAAAATATAAGGATATCAACAATCATTCAAGTTTTGTACAGATGATTTCATTATAATATTGTGATCTTGTTCTGTCCTCATTACTTTTCGCACAAATATGATAGTTTCAATTCTTAGGGGGTTGGGTTCTTCCGGACCCCCACTCTAGATCCGCGCACGATTCGGATATACATTTGTAGTTGTTAGTGCTGCTTTGTGTACATACCACTAAATGGTAAGTGAGCGGTGGGTGGGGTGGGTAGAGTGTAAATCCAGGCCTCCGTATGTGTTAAAGTCGTGTTCTACTGCTTGGAACTTAATTAATAATGAAAATAGTCACCTTACCTTCTTCATGCCCACTCGCACATAGGGCCCTAATGTCGCTTCTCCTTTTATCCCCGTAAAAGTCAATCACATTAGCTGCACCCCAGCTTTTCCATCGAAGTTGGTCCCTCTTTTTCGGTGGTTCTTCGCAAAGTTGTTAACGGTCTCCCCACTTTTCTCCTTCCTTCTGACTTCCATGTCAGACTTAGTGCATAGTGCTTGTTGTTATCCGATGTAAGCACGTGACCAATCCAATTCCATCTTCTGCATATGATATCTGTTTTCGTTCTACTGTGCAGTTCTTCATTTGTTATTTTTTGTGGCCATCTTATGAAAATAGTAACCAATGGCTATTTAATATGTATATTTAAATAGGACCATGACATATAACACGAGTTCCAGCACATTAACACATGTAAGGTGATTCTACAAAGAATTATTAGCAACTTGGTCACTACTCCAACCCACTCCCTAGGATTTAAGAAATGGAGCTTGTGATAATTAGTTGTACGTCACCCACAATTGCAACCTACCTCATCATTTAGGATTTTGAAAAATATGCTGGGTTTTTGTTTTGATTTCGCACACATTCTTAGAAAACGTAAGGTATAATTGGTTTTAGATTACAGTTGCAGACACTGATTTATCGAAATTTTCATTGCGGTGTGCACTACATGTATAATTTTGCTTTGCTCGAATATTTCATATAAATTGCATATCACTAGGTTTGAAATATATTGTCTTAATGAATAGTTTCATAAAGCAGTTTTGGACGTGAAAGTATTTGTTGATTTGTTTTGATCATCTGAGGAAAATTCACCAAAGGTAAAAGCATCAATATTTTTAACATAGAGAAATGGGTGCTTTGAATAAAATTCCCCAAACAATAAAGCTACAAAATTCCAAACTAGTATGAAGAAAATATCTATGAAGTTTTTTTTACTGCTAAATTACCCGATACATTGCAATTTAGATATGACATGTCATTTGTGTGTGGCAGTAAAATATAGGTTTGATGTGCCAATAGGATTTTCACTCTCTTGCCACGGTTCACACTAAGCTGTTCAAAATAAGCCACATTTCGTTTAAAATAAGTCGCATTTCGAACGCTCAAAAATATGTCTTTTCGCAAGAAAGCTTAGGTACAGTGTACATATGTACCATCTGTCTGGAGTTTTTCGACTACAAGAAAGTATTAGTGATCACTCCTCCTAGGTACCTGTTTGTTATCTTCACGTGTTCATCAATCCTTCTTGTTCATGGTTGATGTGCATGCCACCTCAGAACGAGGCCAGAAAGACTGCAACTGGAGACTTCCCTACTGCGAGCGCCAGCGCAAACATCACGATACACTATTTCCGTGTACCACAACGCACAAACAATTCGAGATATGATCGGGAAAATGTTTTCTCATTTCATGAAATTCCCAAAGACAAAAAACTATTAGGAAAATCCATTATGTGTATCTGCCGGGGTTTTGGCCCAAACTTTAAGGTAAAATAGATCTACAGTACTGTCCCGTCACGCATGCTTATCGTATTTGAAAACATGTTTACAAGTGGTACATGTAGCTGGGGTATTTGATAGTGACTGTATAATAATCAAAATGAAATCGATGCCTTTTAATACTTCTTTGTGTTTTATTTGTACGAGAACTTGCTCCGTCCTAACGTCCGCTGCGGCGTTCGAACCAAATTTTAACCCCCACCCACTATCCCAACTTTTAAATGCGAATGAAATTTTGTCCAAGCCTTCGCATCCTCTTAATTAAGTCACTTAGATTCATGGATAAATTTCATTTACTTTGAAATTGAACCGTCATTTTTCATAGACTTAATTTTACACAATCAATTTAACCCTACAGCACGGTAGATCCACGTGTAGATCTAAAAAGGTTGGGAGGAAAAGGGGGTATAGATCCCTAGAATTTGATAAAAATAAATTACCAAAATATCATAAGTTGGACCTTCCACGATCGGATTTGACTCCCTCTCCAATAAAAGTTTTTGATCTACTAAAGATATCCTCCAAAATTTCATAGCTATGCGATTGGAATTGTTGTGAATGTGTTGAGCTGCAGGATGTGAACTCACAGATAGATTTTATATGCACATTTCATATCATCGGATATTCAGAGGACACCAGCAAGAAAAGGAATATGTTATAAGTTTTTTGTGTCATTCAAATTTGCCTGTTTAGATCTGTGTTGGGCTAGGTGGGTGAGTGGAAGGGGGATCCAACTTTCTTTGCTGAAAAGAGGTATTGAGATGGGTTTTTGCTCAAACAATCGTCAAAACATGACCTCTGCCGCTTATTTTTTTTTTTATCTTCCAGACTACCACATGTATTATGATGAAAAAATATATTTGATAGGTAGATGCAGCACAGACACGTTCATGTGAAATAATATTTCTTTCCCACTCAATATCAAAATGATTTTTTGTTAAATTCAAGATTTTATTATTTTTTGACAAAAATATCGCATTGCTTTTTAATTTAAAACGGTCATGTAAATACAACTGTCAATACAATATACGCTAACTTAGTACAATACAGATCAGGTATTACTATGTTGTGAAACATTTCAATTTGACATACTTTTCAAAACTAGTATTTCCTGCATGCTTTGCTGCTGTATAGAAGATTCATATATCAAACCGCTAAGCATAGGTCTAGATTTGTGGTACCTCGCCTACATCTGGTGCCGTCTCAATAGGAGTGGGAAATTCATGTAAACAATCAACCAACGAAACAACTTTCCCGAAGTTTTAAGAAAAGTAATAATTACATTTTTCAGAATTGAAAACTACTTTGACGCAAGAGTAATTGTTTCCGCTTAAGATTCCACAGGCCGTGTCCCCGCGTCATCACATACAGTGTCAAACAAGTTTTGAGCGAACACGACTATGACTTATAACCAGCCACCTTTGTCACAAATGCGAAGGAGTCCAAACAAATTACAAACTACTATTAAATAACGACATGCGAAACAATTCTATTTGGAGAGATTGATCAGTTTTTGAACCGAGGCAAGCTACTGACAAACACGTTGATATAACAAGGGTTTTAACAGTCTCCTTTAACGTCAGTCCCTTGCTTGTCGTAAGAGGCGACTACGTGTAAATGGGGTGATCCTTCGGATGAGACCGCAAAAACCGAGGTCCCGTGTCACAGCAGGTGTGGCACGATAAAGACCCCTCCCTGCTCAATGACCATAAGCACCGAGCATAGGCCTAAATTCTGCAGCCCTTCACCGGCAGTGGTGACGTCTCCATATGAGTGAAATATTCTCGAGAGGGACGTTAAACAATATTCAATCAATCCTTTAAAGTCAGCATTTCTCAACTTCTATGGATGTTATAATGATGTAGTCTGCCAGTACAACCTATCATTGGGACAGATGCTGTTTAAGGTGTTTCATTTCGATTGTTAGGTCGTTTTTTGGCACAATGAATTGACTACGGATTACTCCGTTTACCTGATCAAGATATAGGTCACAAGGCGGGTGTGACCGGTCGTCAGGGAATGATTACTCCTCCTAGGCACCTGATCCCACTTTTGGTATATCTTTGGGTCTTTGTTTGCATAACTCGCTACTTAGTATATTCCTTTTAGGAGTTCTGAGATTGATCACTGTTCGTTGTCTTCACCTTTCTACGAAACTGCGGCTTCACCGGTGACACCCTACATCTTAATCAGGTAAACGGTTGTATATTGTTTAACGTCCTGCTCGAGAATCTTTCACTCGTATGGATGTGTCACCATTGCCGGTGATGGGCTACAAAATTTAGGGTGATGCTCGGCGCTTACGGCCTTTGAGCAGGGAGGAATCTTTATCGTGCAAGACCTGCTGTGACACAGGGCCTCGGTTTTTTCGGTTTCATCCGAAGGACCGTCCCTTTTAGTCGCCTCTTATGACAAACAAAGGGTGCTGAGGACCTATTCTAACCCGGATTCCCAACGGGATGATCCGGTAAACGGAGTGATGCGTAGTCAAAGAAATGCCTAACAATCGGTATGACAGCAGTCGACAAAATTACATGTTGGATTTGAAACATAGATGATTCTTAGACTTTATAAAAGCCCTAACAAAGATACATTGGTGAATCCAGTATGTGTTCTGCCAAGCTTTGCTCCTCACGAAAATATTAATAAATGTGAAGGAGAAACATCAAACGTACTGTGCCACTACATATGCCAGAAGTGGTGTAAATCAAATGTGGATTCTAAAGAATTCTAAAGAACTTTAGTAAACTTGAAATTGCAAAGCTTTTCTCAAATCAGCAACGTCAAAACGTATGAATTTTCAACACTTTACACGACCATTCTCACAATAAATTAAAGACTAGATGTTTTGACATTATAGACAGTTGCTTCTTTAACAAAAAATGGAAAACGGAAATATTCATATATAGTGATTAGTCATCCAAAAAATAACTTTGTTAAACACCACTCTGATTCCACGCACAAGCACCCTGAAGTTGAAATAAAAAATATGCTGGAGTTCCTCATTGACATAATCTTCGTAGTCTTTGGTGATCAGGTCTTCCAATAGTCTGTTGGAATTTCCATGGGCACAAATTGTGCTCCTTTGTTAGCTGACCTGTTTTAATATTCATATGAAGCAAAATTTATTCAAAAACTTCAATGTGAGAAGAAAAAATCCCATGTTGTGGATTTCAATGTGACATTTAAATATATCGACGACGTTTTATCTATTAACAATGCTATTTTCATTCATATGTCGATTCGATATATCCCCGTTAACTCGAAATAAAAGACACCACCGAGTCATCCACTTCTGCTTCATACTTAGATATTTCATTGAAAATAAATACTAACGGCAAACTAACAACTCAGTTGTATGAAAAAGGGGATGATTTCAGGTTCTCATCGTCAACTTCCCATATTTATGTAGCAATATTCCATTATCACCTGCATATGATGTCTATATCTCTTAACTGATTCGATACGCAAGAGCTTGTTCTGCGTGTGATCAGGTTTTAAATCGAGACAGGCTACTGACAAACAAGTTGATGGTGCAGGGGTTTGAATAGTCTCGTTTAAAGTCAGCATTTCGCAAATTCTATGGTCGTTATAACGATCTAGTTTGCCAATACGACCTATCATTGGGTCAAATGGTGTCTGACCTTTTTCATACCGATTCGTACGCCGTTCTTGCCACAATGATTTTGAGTACAGATAACTCTGTTTACCTGGTCAAAATATAGGGCTGACGGCGGGTGTGACCGGTCGACAGGGGATGCTTACTCCTCCTAGGGTCCGTGTTTGCCCAACTCTCTTTTTTGTATTGCTGATAGGAGTTATGCGATTGATCACTGTTCGTTATCTTCACCTTTCATTATCTTAACGAACACATATTTTCCAGAATTCTGAGTTTGAATGAGACTGATGGAACCCACGTAATATAAACTTATTTGTCATTGTCAGTATATAATTCCTCCTTTGCATATATCAAATTAGTTGCGAGATATAGAAACAATATGCAAGTTATAATAGAATACTGTTAAATGAGTTAGGGAAGTTGACGATGGAGAAGCTGAAATCACGCCATCTGTCATAAAATTGAGTGAGGAGTTAGCTGTTAACATCTATGTTCTATAATTTCAATACAAATATCAAGTATACACGGGGGACTCTATCGGGTCGCTTATATAGAGTTCATCAGAATATATCAAATCGAAATATGAATGAAATTGAGTATTGCTAAAAATAAAATGTCATAGATAAAAATTGACGATAACGAATAGTAATCAATCCCATCATCTGATAAAGAATAAAAAATTAAGAGAAGGACAAACACGGACCACTGGACACATCAGAGGTGGGATCAGGTGCCTAGGAGGAGTAAACATCCCCTGTTGAGAGTTCATATCCGTCGTGAGCCTTCTATCTTGATCAGAGCAACGGAGTCCATTGTCATACGTAGCATGTAACGAACGGCCTAACAATTGGTATGAAACACGCCAGAAAGCATTAGACGTAATGACAGGTTATATTTGTCGGTTCAATGAGCATAGAAATTGCGAATTGTTGACTTTAAACGAGACTGTTTAAAACCCTGTAACATCAACTTATTTGTCAGTAGTATGAAAGGTCAAGAAAACGAACAGTGATCAATCTCATAACTCCTATAAGCAATACAAAATTGAATGGAGAATTGGACAAACACGGAACCCTGGATACACCGGAGGTGACATCAGATGCCTAGGAGGAGTACGCATCGCATCGTCCCGTATATCTAAATTTGTGGTCCTAAAGCTGGTGATATCTCGACAGGTCTAAAAACAAACAACCAAGCACCCCACCAAACTTAAAAATCACAAACACAAATACAGGGCCTTAAATAGAGACCATTGTAAACTACATCACAAACAAACAATACAGGGCCTTAAATAGAGACCATTGTAAACTACATCACAAACAAACAATACAGGGCCTTAAATAGAGACCATTGTAAACTACATCACAAACAAACAATACAGGGCCTTAAATAGAGACCATTGTAAACTACATCACAAACAAACAATACAGGGCCTTAAATAGAGACCATTGTAAACTACATCACAAACAAACAATACAGGGCCTTAAATAGAGACCATTGTAAACTACATCACAAACAAACAATACAGGGCCTTAAATAGAGACCATTGTAAACTACATCACAAACAAACAATCCAGGGCCTTAAATAGAGACCATTGTAAACTACATCTTACTGTTCTTCAGCTTTCGTTATAGTAACATAACTAGTAATGTAGACATACTTGAAAACGACTACCTAAAATCATTCACTTGAAAGTCAATATTCAGGGACCCTGATTTTCGATTGTCAACGAATGTCATCATTAGTAGAAGTATGTAGAAAACGAAGACACCGCGTATACCGCAACATGCGGGGTGTAGGCTATGATGTGACCAGGGTGTAGGCTATGATGTGACCAGGGTGTAGGCTACCGAAGCGGAAATATAAATGTTTGGGCTCGTTTTTGCATAAAATCTCAATCTATGGATATATTTCACAGAAAAGCATATGGTTACGGAAGAAAGCATTAATTCAGGAATATATGGAAACAAATATATTCACTGTACACTTTGTAGTTTACATCGGGGCAAGTTTGGCACTATCGCGTGTCTATCAGGACAACGCTTTGTCGTATCGTCACTTTTATATGAACAACAATTACGTGATATCTGTATAAGTATATGCATATGCTGTCAGTGAATAAAACCAATCGTATTCAAAGATATCGACGAAAAATGAATGTTGTGCATGGGGTGTATACGACCAGATTTCTTTTACGTACGAGTGTGGAATGTCATTCAATATTTAAGCATACTGATTGTAGTAGTACTCATAGATGTTGTGTACACCCGATATTTCCGTATGCTGTTGGGAACTGATTGGTTCAGTTCCCAAAAGCTTTTGTTTGACGTTACCAATTCAATCAACACACAACACATACGAAATGGTCATACACACCCTAAAGGTCATCTTTGTCCTCATCATGGTCATGCATATCATACCTTAAGCTTGTGATCCAGACACTCAATCAAACCTCAGACGTTTAACATTTGTAGTGAAAGATGAAGATAACGAACAGTGATCAATTTCATAACTGAAAGTTCATTCATTTATCTATCCATGAAGGTCAAATTTATCCACGTGTTAGGATGGTCTGTTAAGTTGAATGTTCAAACTTCCATTCGCTGCACCGATGTTAACGTAGGTCAACCCTCTTGTGACGTCATAAGATTTCGCAAAGTCAATGATGAAAGGCGAAGATAACGAACAGTGATCAATCTCATAACTCCTATAAGCAATACAAAACAGAGAGTTGGGCAAACACGAACCCCTGGATATACCAGAGGTGGGATCGGGTGCCTAGGAGGAGCACACATCCCCTGTCGACCGGTCACACCCGAGGTGAGCCCTATGAATATATATGATCCTCATACATGTATGAAAATAACGAACAGTGATCAATCTCAAAACCCCTATAAGCAATACAAAATAGATAGTTGGGAAAACACGGACCCCTGGATATACATGTACCAGGTGTCTTGGAGGAGTAAGCATCCCCTGTCGACCGGTCACACCCGCCGTGAGCCCTATATCTTGATCAGGTAATTTCATAACATACTTATTTTATCATTTTTATTTGTTACTAAGATATATTATTTGAAGAATCAACAATCAAATATAACATTGAACCTATAATTTTAGAAGGGTGGAATTAACTTAAATGTAAAATATGATAATTATTGTGAAAAACGAATGACAATTCCTGCATAGGAAGCAATTAGCCATAATGATGCCACTATGGTTTCATAAAAGGCGAAAACAACAAATTATCTTTAATTCTAAAGTACAGTTTTGCTGGAATATGATATAAAATGAAATTTCCTGAACAAATCTTTTGTAATGTATGCATATATGCATCAATACAGCAACAATATATACTACATGCAAGGTGAAGATAACGAACAGTGATCAATCTCATAACTCCTACAAGCAATACAAAATAGATAGTTGGGCAAACACAGACCCCTGGACACACCAGAGGTGGGATCAGGTGCCTAGGAGGAGTAAGCATCCCCTGTTGACCGGTCACACCCGCCGTGAACCCCATATCCTGATCAGGTAAACGGAGTTATCCGCAGTCAAAATCAGTGTGCCAAGAACGGCTTAACAATCGGTATGAAACACGTCAGATAGCATTTGACCCAATGCGAGGTTGTATTCATGAACTAGATCGTTATAACGACCATAGAATTTGCGAAATGCTGACTTCAATCGAGACTGTTGAAATCCCTGTACCATCAACTTGTTTGTCAGTAGCTTACCTCGATTTAAAAACTGACTATACCCAGAACAAGCTCTTGCATATCGAATCAGTTGAGATATATAAACACCATGTGCAGGTGATAATGGAATATTGCTACATAAATGGGGGAAGTTGACGATGGAGAAGCTGAAATCATCCCGTTTGTCATACAGTTGAGTTGTTAGTTTGCCGTTACTACTTTCAATAAAATATCTAATTATGAAGCAGAAGTGGACGACTCTGTGGTGTCCTTTATTTCGAGCTCACAGGGATATATCAAATCGACATATAAATATCTTTAAATAATGACAAATAGAGCCATCAGTAGTTCTTTTGTCATATGAAATACCAATGATAAACTTACTTTTATGAAAGTTACTTAACGGAAATATTTACAAGTTATTAATCAATTACATATACTGTATGCTTCAACACAACTTTGAAATTCTTTAAACATGCATATGTAATCCCATAAGTAAACGTAGGATCTAACTGTACATTATAACATCGGAAAAATGCATGTGATGATACATCCATTATCTTGGATGGACACACATTTCATATTCATATAAATGTTACAAAAAAAATTAGTTTATAAAAGTGAAAGAATGCAAAACTTTTTGAGTCATGGAAAAAGAAAAAACTTACAATTTTTGGTAAAACTGAAATAATTTTATACTTTAGGCATGAGCAAATTCATTTATGTTGCATCAATCTTACCTCTCCCTAGTGAAACTTTTATCAAACAGCAATACAGAATTATTTTTAATTTTCTATGGGGTCAAAAGATAGAATAAAAAGAAAAACATTCATTGGTAAAATAGAAGATGGCGTTATTAGAATAATAAATGTACGTACTAACTTCCACGTATTGAAAGCTACTTGGATACCGCGATTTGTAAAAAACGTCACAACTTCATACGTTCATACCTTGGTCACGTAAAAAAGCTTATAATATAGATTCAGAATACGTTTTGAAAATGATTTGTAGTTATTTAAAGAGCTTTGATATATTTATCAAACTTCCACAATTCCATAAAGAGGTGTTTACTTACTTTAAATAATGTAAAAAAAAAAAAAAAAAAAAAAAGGTCCTTAATCTCTAAAATACGAACAGTAATGAAATCTTACAATAACCAATAAGGAACAATAAGCAATTTTTGCTTAATAGCCAGGCTATATATTTAAAAAAATTGGATAAAAATATTATATATTTGAAAGATTTGTTTAATGATAACGGTTTTAAGACGATTGACGAATTAAACAAATAAATTTGCAAAACGACAAATTCGCTATGTGAATATAAAATAGTGAAATCAGCTTTTGAATACATTAGAGACCCAATCAATGGACAGGAATAAAAATTTATAAACATAAAAGATAATTCAATTTTCTTTATAGATATTCCACGGTTGAAAGACAAAAATGTAAATGTTTATATGAAATACTTTTGAGTAAATTGTTTATATCACCTAATCATTAAAATTTGTATCAAATAAAATATGTCAGTAAAGAAATATGGAAACACATTTATCAACAGAAAATCAAGTTGGCTTTGGATAGAAATGTTGCTGAATTTAATTATAAACTGACGCATGTTACTTTCCTGTAAAAAGTATATGTTTAAGTGGAAAAAACAATCTTCTGACAAATGTTCTATGAGTCTAGAAACAGAAGATATGAGACATCTTATATATGAGTGTAAAAATATTTCATTGGTTTGGAATATGGTATCTCTGGTGTGCAAAGTCAATATTCAGTGGGAAAATAGTGTTATTTGTTTTTAATAGTGTAATCAAAACACACGCCTGCTTAATAACTTTATTTCCTTCATTGCTTTGAAGATATACAAATATAAAATGTTTTGTAGACTAAGCAATCTTGATTGATAGATTGAATATAGCATATCAAATCATGTCCAAAAGTGTACAGTTTTGTGGTGAAAAGTTATAAAATATAGTATTTATGCATTGAAAATAAGTCGTCTTGAAAAATTCATAAAACTATTGTAGTTTGCATTTATGTCGTTTCTACACTGTACTGCATTGTGTCTATTCTGTTGTGTTGTTGTACTACTGATGGTACTATTTGTAATTGTATGAAATATAAACTATGAAAACTTAAAAAAAACTTACTTTTATGATAGTTACTGTACTAAGATATTTACAAGTTATTAATCAATTATGCTCCAACACAACTAAACATGGATATGTAACTCCATCAGTAACCTTAGAATCTAACTGTAAATTATCACATCGGAGCAGTAATGCATATGGTGATGATATATTCATTATCTTGGATGAACACACACTACATATTCTTTGGGGTAGTAACTCAGCTCATACAGGCCTTCAAAGTCATAGATTGTGTCCAAAGGTTTGCAAATTCTACAATTTTGTAACACAGAAGCTACTATGTAAAAAAGTTCGGCCTGTGCCATCATCTTTCCGACGCAGTTCCGTCGCCCGGCGCTGAATACCATCACATTGTCCACTTTTTCTTTGATCAGAGTGCCTTTATCATCTAGAAATCGTTCCGGTTGGAACTCGTACGGATTACCCCAATATTCATCATACATAACCGAAGCAAGGTTAAATAAAACGACAGTTCCCTTCTCGATTAAGTTCCCTTTTACAAATGCATCATTGATTGCTTGGTGCGGCAATGCCATGGGAAAAACTGGAGCCATTCGCATGATCTCTAGGATAGTAGCCTCGGTGTAAGGCAAATCATATCGGTCTTTCACAGATAGAACTTTATTCCTTCCTATTTTTTCGTCTATTTCTCTCTGTACTTTCAAATGAACGTCTTGATACTCAGCAAAATACATCAACGCCCACCTCAAGGCAGAAGCGATAGTCTCAAACCCAGCGCCAAAAAAGTCTTGCATCGTGTCCATCGGCTGAGCCTTGGTCAGTCCCACTTCATTTGGGGCATCTGTTATATTGTACTTTAAACATGCAATTAGCATACCATCTAACGCATGGCGAGGATTATTTGGATCAAAAGTCTTCATAATTTCTGCTCCATATTCGTTTCTGGCATTCTTAAAGTGATCAATCATTTCCATCAATTTTCTAAATTGTTTCGGCATTATGTATTGGAACCATGGGAGAACATCAAAATAATTCCCTGTGCTGAGGAATTCTTGGAATGATTCGTGATCTTTCATGAATTTTAAAAATGTCGGATCATCTCGTATGTTCTCGCCCTTTCCGTAACAGAACTGGTATATAATGCTCCCTGTGGTTGTGTAAACTAATTCTCTAGGGTTAAAAGGTTTACCTTCGTTTGGCAAAAAGCTCGACACCAGTATGTTCGATTCGTCTCGAAACACATCTTCAAATTCAGCATTACCATAACCTCCGATATCTCTGATTACACTACTGGCAATTTTTCGATGAAGTAAGAACCTATCGTCAAACCCACTGAAAGTGAGGCCCTTCATATCGTTCAGGTTTTTTTATTGAGAAGAACGGTGGTCGAGAAGCAAATTTATCGGAGTCATGGGTAAGGGTTGACTTCACAGTGTTTCCCCATTGATGACAACAACAGGCCACATCCCGAATCGTAAACAGAACACATCGCCATACTCTTTTTGGTATTGTTTAAATTTATCCACAGGCCTTGATCCAAGAAAAGGCAGGTGACCCACTAACGGAAGTCCCCATGGGCCAGGCGGTTTTTGCTTCCATTCCAGAATAAGTTTCATGGTAAAAAAGACGATCGAGATTATTGTTAATATTTCGGCAAACTCAAAAATTTTCTGGTTTGTTTCGGAATTCATATTCGCGATGAGCGCTATCCTGTCTGGGAATGTAATACAAAAGATTATAAAGGAATTGTTCGAAAAGAAAGATTACGTGCGTTACCTACCGATTTGTGTAAAATCTGAATTACATAACAGTATATTTAGTCTTATATAAAGCAATAGGGTGGATGCAGTTCCTTGAATAATATGAATGTAGCATGCATGAGTGCACCTAAATGTTGAATTACACTTAGGGGTGTTTCCACCCCCTACTAACGTTATTGTTATTCAAATTTACACCACGTGAGGTCATTTTCCGCAGTGAAGGAAACCGGAAATAAATCTGCCACAGCTATAGTCATTTTCTCTACAATATACATGTATCACATGTATCATCAATTTGCTACAATTATGTAGAAAATTCAATTGAGTACTGGCATTACCGGCAATGATTGTGAAATAATGAATATTTCAGGAAGTCAAAGGCATTTAAAGATCTAGATTGTACTAATAAAAAACATTTTAACTGATGTTTAGCTTTATTGTTGTGTCATAGGGGGTGTCGTCTTCTTTTTTTTAACAACGGTAATAATTTAACTATTTATAACATTTGCAAATAGAGATATTGGAGTGACTGCCCTCCTCCACTTTCATTTATAGTGGTAGATAGGGCAAAGATGTATCTAAGGAGAATTCGTATGTACATTCATGTCAACACCCCCTCCCCGAATTAAGAAATCGAAGGTAGGGAAAACAATTGAGGTTTGTTGGTCGTAAGTTTTCAACACACACCCCTCCCCGCCCCCGAATTATGAAATCAAGATCTATAAATAGAGGGACATAACAATCAGCTGTTAGTTGTACTCATATCCTGGACGAAGACGGACCATCCTGTCCCTTCCAGAGTCTACAACTCAGGTGGGTTGTAACGTGTAGTTACCCATCACCATTACTAACTTATTATTTCCCTACCTGCTAACAGCACTTCACAACAATATCTTTATACACTGTTCGTTATGGCATAAGTGTGATATGTGCATGTGTGTGTCAAAATTATCGATGTTATTAATGTAGAAAATAAATCTGTGAACTGTAACCTTAATTTGTTTTCCTCTAAATCTTGGACGATAAATGTCATAACCGTACTTGCTGACAGCACCTATCCATAAATGACAAAATGGTGTTAACTATGATTTTTGTTTCAAAATTTCTTTAGAATGACTTATTTCTCTGTCTGTAAGTGTTATTTCATAAATATGTGCCATGGTGCTGTGAACAAGTGTGGTAGTTATGATATACTGTATTGGAAACCTGTAATTGAGTAAAACCTGTTAATTACATGTACAACATGTAAATCTACATGTAATCTATATATAAAGTATAGAGGGTATATAAAGTACCTAAAATACCCTTATTTTAACCACTAATCTGATTTACATGTGACTTTTTGTTACTATGATACTTGACCAGATTCTGGTTTTCCATAGTATATAGCATAGCTTACTCCCTTGACTTAGTTGACAGCTACTGTGAACACTTATGAAATACATGTATTGAAAAAAAAAAACATGGTATCCAATATGTGATACATTTAATTTCATAAAATTCATAAAATTGGCTGAATTTTAGGAGTTTGAAAAAAATAATTTTCTTTAAAAATCCAGAAATCCCTTCTTATGGACTTTAATTCCCATTTTTGAGAAATTTGACTGAGTGAAACTACTCCAACCCGTTACTTCGACCGCCCTAAATGTGTTAGTAATAAACTTTTGTAAAAAAAAATATCTACATATCTATAATAATAATAATATACTTTATTTATACAGGATTGCACAATTAGTTATATAAACTAGTTTACATTGTAGTCCTGTCTATAACATATATACATATCGAGAACATATATCACAAAACATGGAAATATCACAATTTATATACATACAGATAAGAACTAAATGAAAAGAGAAAATAAACACACAGAATCATTGAGGATCAAAATAATGCTTGAGATAGGCTGATTTAAAAAAAACCGCACAGGGGATGCTTACTCCTCCTAGGCACCTGATCCCACCTCTGGTGTGTCCAGGGGTCCGTGTTTGCCCAACTATCTATTTTGTATTGCTTATAGGAGTTATGAGATTGATCACTGTTCCTTAAATCACCTTGCATGTGGTAGTTGTGCATTTTCTTATAAAATCTGGTAATGCATTTCATAAAATTGCTGCTGAAATGATAAAAGATTTTTTAAAATATTCTGATTTGGCTCTTGTAACATAGATAAAATTAGTAGAGCTCTGTCCTGTATTTCTTGTGTTTACCTCATTCACAAATCTAAAAACATGCAAATATTCTGGAGTCATATGATGTAAAACTTTAAACATAAGAATAATTTTTCGATAAATAAAATAGTCAATCAAAGGTATCCATCTCAAATTTGATAGCACACAAGAAGTTGATATTGAATGAGGTACTTTGATGTGTAAAATGATCCTTGTTGCCCTCTTTTGTAATTTAAAAAGCCTATCAATATCTGTCTTGTTCTTTGTATCCTGCCATAATGTACAACAATAATTAAAATGAGGGAAAACAATAGTATTGTAAATTTTGAGTAGTGCCTCCTTTGACATAAAAGTACTCAATCTCCTTAAAACACCTAGTTTCTGACTAAGTTTTTTACATAAGGCATCTGTGTGATAATCCATGTCATCTTCCTAAATTCTTTTCTAAGCCCTCCTGATAGTGGTAACAAAAGTAGTATGCACAATAGCTAATGGTCAATGGGAGGTAATTAACAAACAGACCAGAACTAGTGATCTTACCCAAACTGATTAATATATGTGTCTGATGTTGTCCTTTTTGAGTGCTGAGAGTGTTCACGATAAGAGCCCTGTGTCTAACAAATTTTATTACATGTAAATTGTATCTATGGTATAAGTGACCTAATTTGTAGTGCTACATACTATACATGTAATCATGAGAACCTGTGTTGAAGATGAACTAAGAAAGATGAAAGGACAGAACTGCTCTAAAAATCTAGAAAATTTCCAACTTCACTGCCTATATGTTTACATATTCTACATGTATGGACCTGAAATATGGTCTGATTAAGTGACTTACTCTCCAACAAAACTTTTAATCCATATCATCTTACTAAATTCTTTTCTAAGCCCTCCTGATGGTGAAAACAAAAGTAGTATGCACAACAGTTAATGGTCAAAGGGAGGTAATTAACTAGTGTTCTCACCCAAACTGATTAATATGCTTACCGGTATCTGAAGGTCTGACTCTAGGAAATGTGTTTTGAAAACGACAAGTAATGGACATACTATCTATATTGAGCACTTTCTTTATCTCTTGAACAATATTTATACAACAAGATACTTCAGAACTCTAAAAAATACAAGAATCTCCCCCATCTGCACAATACTTGTAAGAAATTCAAGAATTAAACATGAGAACAACAAACACCTATCGAAGAAACCGAGGCAAAAAACTAAACTATTTCAAGCCAGGACATACCTATTTCCCTCAGCATTCTGACGCCCGAGCTGGTGCCCTCAGAGACGCTGATACATCTGGTGGTTCAAGTACAAGTGACTAAAACCGTCCACGTCTTGACGAATACTTGGATGCTGTGTGCATGCCCACTGAAGATCTCATCCTCCCAACCAAATTGCGACCCGCCAAGCCTGTAAAATCATGTACATGCAATGACGAAGAAGAAATCAACAGCAAGGAAAATATCATTGCTAACGTACATTCCTTAGGCCAACTTCTACAGCTCACCAGTGTGCCAGACCTTCAATGACTCTATCTATTTCTAAGAGGCTAGGACTATGTGTGACTGGCAGAGCCATTTGCTTAACCTGCCATTTCCACTCACCAGACATGCAACTCTACACAGCTGTCAAGAAGACACGAGGACCGGAATCAGGTGCCCTCAATGACGGATTGGAACTGGCCCTCATCAAGTCTAAGATGGGAGTGTCTGATGCACGGTTCCTGATGTGCTGCCTGGACATAAATCCACCTGACAGCCGTGTTATGCAATGGAAACTCAATTAGATGTGTGACTGAGTGGAGGAAATCAATATAGCATCGATGATCGACAATCAGCGGTATGTCCGAATGTACCAGAGATGTACCGCGAACCAACTTCTCGACCGAGGAAACGAAGTCTACATCGAGACGGACACCTCTTACAACAACAGGCCGCAGGCAGGATTCGAGGCAGCAACCCAGATTCTGTCCAGTGGTGGAAAACAGCATCTCCCGAAAACTGGTCTTGGTCCTCCAAACTGCCAACAAGTTATGCTGCAAGAGGAATTGTGAAAATCATGAAAAATGTAAAAAGAACTACAACTCTGAAGACTCCATTGCTTCCACTGAATCAAAATTGTTAAGATAAAAAATATTGTAAATATTGATGCTGAAAAAGTTTATATTTTCCATAGATAATCAATTCTCTATAATAATAAAAAAAATTATTAAAAAAAGGTTATCAAGGGCAATAACTCCTATGCTGGAATTTCCTTTACTGCATGTCTATTATATACAATGATTTCCATGATATCCACAATTGATTTATACATATTTGTGAATAAGCACTTTTAAAACTGCTGACATTTAAAATTTGTCAATTCAACAGGTTTTTTATCTACTTTATCATTCTGTTTAACGAAAATGTTTGATTTTCTGATGTTGACATATTCTTCTGTTTTTGCATGTCCGACACCTTTAAAAAGGTGACAACATACACATTTTCTTTGGTTATTAATTAAATTAAACTATATCTAGTAGAAATTAATACAGTTTTTTCACTTTCAACCATTAATATTGATAAGTCACATGAGAATGGAGCTACCTTAAATGAAAATGAGGATTTTAAAGATTGTATATTTTCTCAGAGCTCCGAACTGATGCATTAAAACACGAGGATGAAATATGAGGATGATTATCCGTCCTAATCAAGGATTCCACTAATCACCAAAAGTACTATTATTGTTTGCAAATAATGTATGATTTTTTTTTTGACGTTCCGTTTGGAATTTTTCACTCACATTGAGACGTCACCGGCTGTAGGTGAAGTACCACAAATTTAGACCGATGCTTACCGCTCATGGCCGTAGCCAACGCCTGCCGTGACACAGGACCTCCGATTTTAATATCCAGTGGCGGATTTAAGGGGGGTACAGCCGGCGCCCCCCCCCCCCCTAACATTTTCAAACTTAAGATAAATCGTGGTCTCTTGTTGAGAAAGATGTAAACGATAAAAAAAAAGAAGAAATAATTTCTTTCACTCTCGGAGAAATAAATGACAAAATCTTTCGATTTATTCAATTACTTTTACTGGGAGAACTTACCTTTTCCCTAAAAACCCTTCAAATTTGCGTCATTAATTTCAGCTTATTAAAAATGACAGAAAATAGTAAAAATGACTACAGTAGGAGACATATTTCAAGTCAAATAAAATCCAGGAGCTTCCCCCAGACCCCCTGCCTAATGGTGCCCCCCCCCCCCCCCACCCCACCGCAATTCCTGGATCCACCCCTGATATCACATTCGAAAGACCAATGATTCTCACTTCGAAATGCCTCGAGCATTTTGCGAAGGAACACAATTACTACCCATGTTTTCGTCTTATGTTTGACTCGACCATGGCTGCGTTCAAGATCGTGGCGGCTACCCCATGGGCTCGGTATGGTGGCTGATTTGTGCCACTTTACACTTTATAGAGGGCGAAGCCCTCTCACGGCCCGGAGGGCCGTGAGAGCGGAGCTCTCCCTATAGGTAACACGTATATACATGTTTAAAAGGAAAATATAGAAAAATTAAACCATACCTATGGAACTTGAAAAGTTTGGTACCAATGGCGTCGAATCGAATATTAGCGCGTGGACATGTATTCCTCCATTTTGAATCTCGTCTACCCTAGTTAACGTCGTTCTGAGATGTTACACATAAAATCCGTAAAAGCATGTAAATCTTATTTTCTTAATCATATATAATCACTCCACAATTAACGCCATGTTTTTTGTTGTGGTTCAAACGGTATGTTTGTAAATTTTCTGAATAACGACACTGAATATGACGTCACAATGTACTGTTTACATCAATTGCGTTATATTTCCCGCGTTCAATATATAGGCGGATCAAATGTCCAAAATTAGGATGCTTTGGTACAGCTCCATCCGCGTGCTAACTTCGGGTTGTTTTTGTCCTGTTTTGGATATAGATAATAATGCCAAAACTTTTTTGCTTCGCCCTCAAACACGGTCACGCCGTAAAACATATTAATCTTTTTTTTTTTTGTTTCGAGGCGAAAGGGCAACTAAACGATATTTGTCATTTTACTACCATGTTTTATTTAAATTCTCTCTATTGTTTTATCATTTCCTTTAAAGAGCTAGATTAAAAAAGTGTCATAAATGGCCTAAAAATTTCTTGAAAAATAAATCATCGTGTCCTTTGAATTTATGTACCTTTTTCTAATCTACATTACTTGATCATAACATGTATGGGTCATTTTGGTCAAACAGGATGATTACCTAGCATTGATAACTGCCGAAACCATTAACGGATAGGAATTTTCCGGAATATTTTCGTGTTTTTGCAACTTTATGTCAATATTTAAAGTGGGGCGCGTTTTTCGAGGAGAAAAAATCAAGTATAAAACAAAGTATTACCATAAAAAGTCTTTTTTACAATTAGTCTTTTTCTCCGTGAAGAACGCGCCCCATGTGAAAAAAAAATAGAATAATAAAAGCCTATTGTCGTCTTGCCATCATTCTGGCGCGGGTAGAGACAAGAGTTGAAAACATTGTTTGTAAATACTACTGGATTTAGCAAGATATCAATAAAAGACACTTAAACATATTCTAAATCTTAATATCATACCCGTACAACTTTTTTCTATACGTTAAAACTGTAGAACATTAAATTGGCAAGAAAAGAAATATATATAGCATTCGTGATTTCCACCCGTTAGTCAAAACATTTGACGTCACAATGCAATAGACGGATGCTCACTTAGCGCGGGCTCCCTAGTAAACATCGAAGTACTAGCTCTATCGCCATACAGACGGGAACATTTTTTAGCGCTTTGAAAACATGGGATTGAAATTGTAATTTTTTAAGTCAATTTCAATCCATTTTGGTTTGAACATATTTTATTGCATATATTTAATAAGCAAAGGGTTCGAATACAAGTTCTAACAACTTGCGATTTTTCTCACCTACGATTAGTTGATAACATATGCAAAGACTTGATAAATACCATAATCATACATGTACATATAGCGTAAAATATATTACTATCATGAGAATCTGCTTGGATGAGAGATATATTTCTGTACAGCAGTAAACATTCCATTTCGAAAGAAAGTACGTTACGTCACATAATGGAGACCTATATCACCTAATATTGCTACACATGCATGGAAAAGGAAAGAGAACAAATGTAGATAACGCCCCGATTTTCATTGAAAATAAATACCAAAAAATTGTATGCTGTAAAAACAACAGAAATTGATTAGTAGATGCAATTCTTGTTTATCGCAAATTATCTATGTAAAAACATTCAATAATGGTTAACTTCAATAGCCTCTAGTAGATTCCTTTGTGTGTGTAGTGATCGACTTACTACACATTCTTTACGAGGGTTATGATAATCAAATATATATACATTAAAATTTACAACAAGTATTCAATGATCACTTCAGAGGCACGTATTGATCGTTTTTCAAAAAAAGGGGG
This sequence comes from Ostrea edulis, assembly GCF_947568905.1. Classification (NCBI taxonomy): domain Eukaryota; kingdom Metazoa; phylum Mollusca; class Bivalvia; order Ostreida; family Ostreidae; genus Ostrea; species Ostrea edulis. Next base: position 71,181,688 of record NC_079164.1, on the reverse strand, counting down.
AAGGGGCAGCCAGAAGAAAATCATTAAAAAATATTGACAAGCATAACATACGGCGTTAGATTCTAATTCGGGAGGGGGGATGTATGTGGGATATAGTATACGGGTTGTCTCAAACATAAAGAAAAATCTTCCAAGCTCAGTTTCTTCCATCGTGGGACATTTTTACTATCTACAATATATTTCCAATCCGCAGTCGTAGACCCTGTGTTGCGTTGATTGAAATGAGGCCAAGCGGAGCTAACCATGAACTTTCAAGAAACATAATGCAACATCAAATTAATTAAAGAGACACTACAGCTCATTTTCCACATTTTAATAAAGTGTTTTTAAAACCATGTATTGATAAAATGATAAATTTCATATCGATACTGACAATTTTGAACAATTGGGATGCATCAATTTACTCTCAACTGCGCTTTGAAGATTGTTCGGAATTCAAAGGTTTCTTCATGCTGACTCGGACTTTTGAATGCTTATTTACATCACGTGGTTTTGAATGACAGCAAAGGTGTTCTGAAGGAAATTATTTAAATTCCCCTTCAAGGGGGTCCACACTCACCTTTCAAGTATAAGATTATTCCCTGCACCTTATAATAAGTAATTATAAATCATTATTTCAACAGAAACCTTCCATGTTCCCACTGACCGATGTTTTTACAACTAACACGTGTCGTGTTCAGATAAAAATAGCACTTACTTTTAAACGTGGTGTCTTCGCAGCTAGTCTCAATGGCAGATTTAGGGGGCCAGGATCCCCCTCCCTTTTTACCCCACAGATTGTGAATGGAAATCCAAATTTTGCACCAGAATGGCCGATTACTTTGGCTAATCTTTGACCTTCACACCCCTCTTCGGAAATCCTAGATCCGCCACCGAGTTACATGTGTTTCTCCGAGCTCTTTGTTTTCCAACGGTCAAACTGATACCAAGGTAAATTTTATTTCACGTATGAGTTTTATCTCATTCTAATTTTACCTCTTTTCTCACAGAATCTGTCAAAATTCTAGATCTATCAACTACACTTTCTCTCTCTGGACGACATGCTGCACTGTTTACTGTCTATGCGCATGCGTCTGAAGATTGAAAGGAGGAGACTCGATATTTTGTGTATAGGCCATCAAAAAGTATTAATTTTTACGTTAAAACGATAATATTTAACTTTAGATAAGTGTTATTTTCGCAAAGTTCATACTTTCAACAATGCAACAAAAATTGAGAAAGCGCTGGGAAAATTGTCATTTCATGATTTTTGCGCAAAATGAGCTGTAGTGTCTCTTTAACGTCCATTCCACATCATCATCTGGATCACATTTATCTTATATACGTGTTCGTGTACCGTCCTTTCTTATTTACGTAACAGATGAATAAAATATTGGCAATGGCATTTATTTGGTAATGTATCTTTGCATAAAACATTGTACAAGTTATGTGAAGAGAGACATCATACGACTTTATTCAAAATCTATCAAACCGCAAGTAATACAACAACATCACATAAAAATACATAAATTGTTTATTCTTGAATGTAAAAATTATAAATATGTATGTATTAAAGTTAATGAATAGAGAAATAAATACTACAACACGTTCATTTAAAGGGGAAGCAACTCAAACATAGGCATCGCCCATAGCTATTTTGAAAGGTGTGGTCTTGCAATGCATAAATATACTATTACTATTAAAAATGAGACTGCAATATTGCACAATGTTTTTAAATATGAAACATTTTGATGCAAATAATGTTAATAAAGAAATAATAAAATAATAATAATAAACCACTCATTTAAAAATCCTGTCATCTTACATCATGTTTAAGCAAAACACAATTAAGGTGTTTTTAAAAGTGTTTTAAAGAATGCAATTTTAAAAAAATATTTACACGTTATAAAACATATACAAATGTTTTTATTATATTTTTTTTTTATTGAAAACGAGCCGTAAATCTTGCATATTGATTAAATAAAACACACGTTAGGTGTTTGATTTTTTTTTTTTTCAAATTAAAAAATATATATCCACTCATAAAAAATGAAAAGAAAGTACAATATAATGCTAGATGAAAATGTTTCCATGTGGAGATGATAGAATATGTGTTCAGGAGAGGGTGTGGGTGTGGGTGGGTGTGTTATCTGGATGACGCTACAACAGACGATGAGTCAAACTGAGACAGCGACATTGATGAGAGCACCACAAAGGAGATGTTTGAACTTCTAGTCTTGAAATAAATAAAACACTTCTTCACATGTACTTGCTTGCTTTATCAGGAATGCAACCTTTAGAATAAACATGCACATGTACTTTGAGATGTTTCCCCAAGTTAAAATTTTATTTATTTTGAGTACCGGTAATTTCATTTCGGATTTCGATACAATGTACATACATGTCAAAATACATATGTACAATATTATGTCAATATATATTTTTCATGATATTCACAGTTTGGAATTTCGTTCAATATTTTTATCATATATCAAGTTTCATCATAATAACCCCCTCCCCCTCTCTCTTTCTCTCTCTCTTGATTGATAAGAGACTCCTCTACTTCTTGGAGTATCATGTTATAAAAAACGTGGATTGGGGTGTGCTGAGATATTAAAACATTTATATTCACAAAACACCAGGTGGTTTTTTTTTTTTAAATAAGGACCTTACTGTAATTATAAAGTGTGTAAATGTTTGTTAGGATGAGAGTCTAGGGGAGAGTTGGGGGGTGTTGGGTGTTGTGAGGTGTGTGCATGTAGTAATTGTTTTCTGTACAATGTATATTGTATGTGTTTTTGCTTGGCCCACATGAATCTAATATAAAAATAATGTACCCATTTAAACATTATGGATATTGTTTATCAAAAATTAATTTCTTATTTGTATTTATAGCAATATGGATACCCCCCCCCCCCAACTCTCACACTCTCACCTGTCTCGCGGGGGGAGGGAGGGGGGTTGTACGGGGTATTACATGTGAGTAAATGCCGCACTTGAATATAACTCTTTCACAGTTATCCATGATTCAGATCGCCATTGCTATGATTTAAGATCAGTGGCAATGTCTCTGGTGATCTTAGAATTGAAACTGACAAAATCGTCCTCCGAGTGGTGCATACATGTATATGGCGACTCTTACAAAGTGAAAAATAGACACGTTGTTGTCCGATGTTTTCAAAGCATCGTTTTATACAGGTTTGATAAAATACAGAATAAAGAACTTGCAATAAATTGTAATTGTTCATATACCGAAGAATTACTAATCATATAATGCAATGTTCTGAACTTACCTGTCCCGATCTAAAAAAAAAAAAAAAAAAAAAAAAAAAAAAAAAAAATAACATTCCACTAGATGCGGTATCGGCTTTACTCGCACCAAAACTCGTTCATATTCCGATTTGAAATCATCCAAGATCAGTAGTCTTGGTAATTGTTATCAACTAGTTCAACGTAAATGTATATCAAATATTTTCAAAATAATTTGTTTTCATAGAAATAACCAACCCAATATAGCCATGAAAACTTCGAAGCGTTGACAACGTTATGTGATGACGTTTTGTTCAATTGCGACGTTTAACGACAAAATCGTTGTAATACACGCTATTTTGAAGACCGGTTACAAAGAAAACTTTAGCGTTATCAGAAAAATGAAAGATAGCTAAAGAAAGTTTGAAGTCTCTAGATGTATTTTACAGTAATATTTATTTGTTTTCAGCATGGGCCATTTTTGGCACTTTTTGAGCCAGGCTCTTTATAGCTCTTGCAGGTCTTTTATTAGTATATTATCATTGATTATTAGCACAAACATTGTACAGCACATAGAAACTATATGTAATTTTGCGCTTTATAAATGAATAAAATAATAATAATAATACTTAGCGACTTTTTGTTCCGAAATAACGAAAAGACGACAATATGATAAATAAATATTAGCTACTTTTCGCCTCGAAATATAGAAAAGACGACAAATTGTAAAATGGAACAAATCAGCCACCATGACATGGCACGATCGAGTCTCGAACTCACAAAGATGCGAACGCCATCACACTGAGCTACCGCATCCGGTAATAATTATTATAAGGTATTTAACCATATACGCATTGTTTGAAGATTTAAAAATACATGAACAAATTGTTATTGAAGAAACGTACGACTACTGTCTATCAATCATGTTATTCCAGCTATTCTAGTACAATAGCTTTTTTAGTATATATGAAGTATTTCAGAATTGAATACTATAGACAAATAAAATTTAAATGATATATCTGATTTAATGAATAGTAAGTACATGTATAAACAAACAATGCAACTTCATCCCTCAGCCTTTGACTAAGTATGCTGTTTGAACTCGCAGGATCAATGTATCCACGACAGGAAACTAAGCCCTATTGAACACCGCAGAAAATGACAGGAAGCTAAGCCCTATTGAACACCGCAGAAAATGCTACTGAAGCACGGGCTATTTTGTCGCTTGGGTTCCACTTTGCCATTAAAGAATACTTTTTAATAATAAATTCAAACCCAAGCGATATACATGTAATTGTCCGTGTGCCAATTTAAAGAAAATGATGGCAAGTGTGTAATATTTCAGGAACAAAACAATACCTCTAAAGAAACCCGGAATGGGCTAATTGCTGGATTCATTTACATTAGTATTACTTTCGTTTTAATAGCTGGGTATCATTTGAAACTGCGGGAAATATTCTGGTTGCAACAACTATCCGTACAGTAACTAACATATTCCACCAATCACTGCTTCACAGGGCGTGCCAGTGTCCATCTCCACGGCATTCAATATTAACTCAGTATCACCGAACATGTAGAGAACTTTCACTTTTCGTGGATGCTGACTAGGGTTTGGAATTTTGATTTCCATTTTCCATAGTTTCTGAACAAATGACTCGTCAATATACCTGGGGTCCTCCTTTACCGTGAAGAACAAATCAAGAGGAACGATTCGCTGAAACGCCTCGTTGGTTTGGTACGTTTTTTCCACCTCGTGATTCAATTCAACGGCAGTACCAGATTTCATGAAGGAACCGAACACGTTCTGGCATCGGTCAATTTCGTTAATGGTACATCTTCGTTTGGGATCATGGATTTTTGGATCAAATATTGGCGTGGTTTTTACGCCGTATGAATACTTAATTATTCTGCTCTTGATAGTTTTTGGTCTATGACCAAACAATACAGCACCTTTTAATACGGCTAACCCAGCTTCTTGTGGGATGATAAGACGTTTTTCTGGAAAATTTGTTTTTATGGCATGTTGCACCATAGGACTTTCAGAGAAACCGCCGACCAGTAAGAATCTCTGAACGCCTTCCACTTCTGGTTGAAGCAAAATTACCCTAATGTACTCAACAATCTGATCAGTAACAGATGTAAAAAGCTGTTTTGCAAAGTCAACTTTGAAACGCAGTTTTCCTGCAGTAAGAGAAACATCTTTAGATATGGAAGAATCGGCTAGCAGATCCTTAAATGGTTTATCTAACATGACGGAACATAGTTCCTGAAGGGTAGCAAAAGGTATGGTCATAGAAATTTTGCCCTCACTCTCTGGTTTGATATTTCGCTTGAACACTTCGATTTCTCTCAGAAGATCCGTGTAGCCCTCTACATGAACCCTCTGGAACTCTCTAAAGACGACCTCTCCTACGATTTCCTTGATGACACTAAGGAATTTGGTGTCCATGGCGGTTCCTCCGCATGCTCCGCCACTTGCTTTGTATAGTTCTTTCAATAAACTATCATCCAGCTTTTCATGAACGGTAATGTCAGCAGTTCCACCTGCGAAGAATTGAACGATTCATCGTTTGTGTGAGTTCCTATATAAGCCGAAATGAAAATGACCCCCCCCCCCCCCCTCAATAAAACATTCCCCCAAAGGCATTGAATAAGTGAATTTATCTTAATGTACAATACATTGTCGGAATACATTAATGATTCATAACACTACAATCTAACATTCTACACCTATATACATGTATATCAACGTCATTCTGTATGCTCCCCCTGAAAATGTCTACGGAATTCGATTAACTTCACTAAAGTTCCGACACACTCAACCACTAGTTTTTATCAAAATTTACAGATTTCTAATTTCACTTACCCCCTAGATCAATAACCATGTATCTCGTACCCACAGCAGAAACCCCGAAACCTCGCTGTTCTTTTGTGCGATCCACCGGAATGTACTGACAGTATATAGAAGCCGCCTCAGGTTCCAAAGCTAGCTTCAAACGGTGATCTTTAATTCCCGCCTTTTGAAAATAATTTTCATATAAATTCATGTTCATGTATACTCATAATGATATATATTTATAAAAGACATATGCTTAAGAGGATCACCTTGATGGCTGCCTTTCTCATGAACATTTTAGCGGAATCTGTCCAAATAGCAGGCACTGTGAGTACCCAGAGCACTTCGTCCGATGTCATGGTTGTGCCCCTAGTGTCTAGCATGTCCAGTAAATGGTCTCTGAGCGCCTTGATTGAAAGCGAGAAGACTTTAATTGCAGGTAGAAGTTTTCCACCAGCATCTTTTATTTTCATGTTTTCCAACGACTCCTGAAATATTCAAAGTATATTTCTAAATACGAAGACATGCATTGCTAAACGTTCCTGTGGGGATCCGGGTTAGAATAGGTTTTCAGTATCCCTTTCTCGTCGTAAGAGGCGACTATATGGGGGTGGTCATTCGGATGAGACCGCAAAAACCAAGGCCCCGTGTCACAGCAGGTGTGGTACGATAAAAAAAGATCCCTCCCTGCTGCAAGGCCGTAAGCACCAAGCATAGACCTAAATTTTGCAACCCTTCACTGGCAATGGTAACGTCTCCATACGAGTGAAAAACTATGGAGAGGGACGTTTAAACAATATAAAATCAATCATTGTTAAGCGTAAGATTGATATTGTAAAAAGTTGAGCGGAGAGGGGGCTTTGTATACATATTGGCACTTAACATTTCAGTTTATGAGATATTATCACGCATCTAAATACAGGTGAAGTATTTAAACTTACCTCGTTTTCATGTAGGTTCATTTTAAATCTGTAGAAGAAATAGTAGTCCTCCATCTCTTCGTCTATCAAGATGTTACAGTAGTGATTCTCTGCCTCGTATCCAAACGACTTAAAATTTTCGTATTTATCCAGGAGAAGACACGTGGGGGCCTTCAGGGACAACAAATTCTGTTGACCGGAAACCCAAGCTTGATTTGCATGAATTTTCATTGGGTCCTTATCCAGGTCACTGACCATTCCAAAGGAGTAGCCGGAGTATGTTGTACCAAAGTCAATAGCAGCAACGAGGAGATGATCCCCCATCTTGCGAACTAAAATTATGACAAGAATCTCAATGATGAAATATTTAAGGTTTGGTTTTTAAATGTGCCATATACAGTACATCGTATATCTAACGTAATTTTACTATTTGGTAATAAAAAGAATTGATCGAATTACAAGGACTAACACTCAATGTATAAGTATATACAACATACCTATAACTTCAGACGTGTTTTTGCGATGTTGTCACGTTCTACTTTCGTTTTAAGTGTTATCAACACACGCGGCCTGAATACTGTTTACTACGGAAGCGAATTAGCGCCACTTTTTATTTTTATTTTTAATATATATATTTTACACTTTAATCTGTAAAATTTACACTTTAATCTGTAAACTTTACTCTTTAATCTGTTTACACTTTTATTTGTAAAAATTTACACTTTTATCATACCGTGTTTTACATCAGGACCATTCCTCATTCCTTGTGTTCTGGCATGGCCCTTGTAATGGTGTTGGTAATAGCCGTGTTTCGAGTTCCTCCGGAACACCCGGGATTTTTCGTATTTAGCCACGCCGGTCACGTGATATGAGCAAAATGTTCCACAGGGGTACTTCCGGTTAATTTTGTTTACACTGGTAACAAAATTGTTTTTGACAAAATATAGATTTTGCGGCACAAACTGTCGCAAATCAGATAAAGGATAGCAAGGGATATATATTTACTTGGGAAGATGTCAAAGTTTACCTTTTCCCAAACCCGGGAAAAGCGTTCACGCAGAGGAAACGATGGCGTCATTTGTGTAGAAAACCACGAGCAGCCGAAATTGAGTGCGATTATTACATTCCGTGAAAGCTGAACCAACAAAGGAACATCATTGTTCTAGCAAGTTTCCTTATATTAACTTTTAGGAAAACCAAGAGGTTTGTACTGACTCTTAAAAATGTAATATAGACTGTGCAAAATCTTGTCAATCTTAAGAATAGGTATACTTGTACCCTCATCCACATCTGAGCAGTGTATGTATTTTACAACGGTGTTCATAAATTGCAAAATTTTGAATTATATCAAAGAACATTGATCTTTTCTCCAACTTTTAATACCAATCAAGCACAGGCAATATGCATCGCTTGGGGTACTCTTTAATAGTAAATTCGAACACAAGTGATGCATATTGCCTGTGCAATCAAGGTACTTTGCATGTACATGTACATCAGATATGTACATTTCCACTCAAACCACTTATATACAAGAATGGAACCAGCTGAACATGAGCCAGGTTATATATTATGTATTTGCTCTCCTACCCCTTTGATTCAGTACTGTGTAAGGAAATATACTATTGAGTATATATATATTTTAAAAAGAATAACAAAGAACAACAATTTTCATTCATATTTCATTCAACATATATATACACAGGTTGATAACAATGGCTGATCTGCATATAATGACTGCTAGTTATTGGCTGGTATGCAGTGAAAGGGAGCTAAAAAGGAGTAAAAAGTTCATATCAGCCAGGTGAGAATTAATTTCTTCTTTTTTGTGTGTTATACATATGTAATTCTTTTCTTTTGCTGCTTCAAATCTTGTGTATTTGAAAATTTTCAGTCAAATATTTTGGCAATGTTATAGGTAGTGTGGCTTAAATAAACCACTGTTAAGGAATATCCAGTAATGGCATGACATCATGAGAGTTTGGCATACCGACATTCAGATGATTAATGATGAAACTGAAGACCTCAAGTGAAAGGCATGGAAAATGATCCTGTTCCCATATACCTGAAAAAGAGGAGGGATGCCACAATATTGATAATAGACTTTTGTCAATTTGAGAAGCAAAGATGTAAAAAAAAAAAAAAAAAAATAATGCTGAAATTATAATTCATGTATTTGTTAAAAATACTGTTCACTGTACATACATGTATATTTTTTAAAACTTATTTTTAAATACATGAAGTAATTCATATTAAAACTGTGAATGTATGAGTTTTCATGATTTTATTTATATTTAAGTCAATTCACCTTTTTCAAACTTTTGATGCATATGACGGATTTCCTCTGCATTGCTATATCTATCAGGCCCAGCACAATCTCTATATTTAGCTATATAGTTTTATAAAGCTATTTCAAACAGCTTCATTAAGCTAGTTTCGATTAAATTTCTTAAGTGCAATGACACATAACAATATACATGTACTTTGAACTAACCACAACACTATTTTAGGTATAGATCATATGTCATTTTAAGAATTTTCATGAAAAGAGAATTTCTTTTGTATTGATAACTGTCCACTACCTTGTGTGTGTCGAAGCTTTGATAAGTATATGATGACTTTACAATGTGGAATCTGTAACAACTTAATAATCCTAAACATTTGACAATTTTGAATCAAAATTCTTCCTAAGGTACATAGTTTAAGAAGCTTTTTTTGTTTACAGTGTGTTGTTTCAAGTACAAGGATGAAATATTTTCACTTAGAAATTCAATTTTTATGCTTTAAAAATATATTTGATAGAAGATTTGAAATAGTTATATCAAGCAATTTCAATTAGCTTTACAAAGCTATATAGCTTGATTAGCATATTTATATAGCTAAGTATACTAGAGATTGTGCTGGACCAGTCTATGAGCACATAATTGAAATTATGTTGCTGAAAGGAATAATATTACCTTAATCATGATCAGATATATATTTTGTTCAGTGATATAAATATGAGCAGTAATCACAAATACCTACTGGATTGTGAAAAGTCAATAAAATGACTACAACAATAAATAGTCATGCTAAAAATTCTTCCAATTACATGAGTATATCATTAAAAGTCGAACTCCAAAGACTTAATCTGTAACACAAGTATTAGTTGATAAATAATTATTTTCAAATTAGACAGCATATTGACTATACCCAAGTAGATAATTTTATCCTCGCCCACATATGGCTATATCATTGCACTTAGAAACCCAGCCTAATTCAATCTAAACTAGCTTTAAATAATAAAGCCATTTCAAATACCTATAATATTATAGCTAATCTATTACTTTTCACTGTGTATTGTCATTATCTAAATTTTATATCAATAATTATCAGGTCCAGTCCAAAGACTATTTCTACCTATGTAGCTACTTATAGCTACCTAGGTATTTAAACCTACTCCAGGTAGCTATTTTTACCTACGTTTTCCTTTACTTGCATTTCGTGGCCAAACGCAGGAACGGCGCAACATGGTGTGTACCAAATTTCTTGATTCACTTATACTGACATTGAATACCACAAAAATATTGGACAAAAAATGATTACTTTCAAATTTGCATCAATAACTGCACCCACTTCCATTCTCTAGGAACTTAGGATCAAAGATACATGATAAGAAGTCTAGAATGTTTTACAAATCTTTATTAATTTTAAAGTTAACATTCATGCACTCTTACATTAAAAGTTTTTGAGTCGATTTTTCACGCAATTTCCTCTACATTTTCCACCCTCGTAAAGTATATAAATTTACACTCCGAATTTTGTCATGCACATGCACAACATGATACATAAAACGACTGACCTGTTTAAAAGATGTGCCTTAATTATTATTTTTTTATATCCTTAAAAACATGTAAAAGTAGCTACTTTAAGTAGCTTTAAATACCTAGGTAGCTATTAATAGCTACGTAGGTAGAAATAGTCTTTGGAATGGACCTGGTTATATATGTTACATGTTTATGCCCATTTTGGCCCTGATTTGGTAACGTAAATTCTATTTCACATAGGCCCTAGACTGTACTGGACCCGAGTGGACCTAATGCCTGCTTTATGAAGCAGTGCACATTGTGTTTTGTATATATATAAAATGTCGTCATAATTTTCATTTTACCTGTTTGACAGGTTTCAGTGAGTCTAATACGTTCTTTTCCTTTACCCCTCCGGTTACTAGACAGCTGGGCCTTGTGTGAGTTACACGACATGCATCGTCTTCTTCTGTTCTTGACGAAGTCTTTCGTTGTATTTCGTAGATCAATAGTAGCTTATCAAACGCTCATAAACAAATATGTACCGCATACACCCCAAACTATTAAATTTGTATTTCAATTTCATGATGATCGACAAAATTAAGCCTAGGCCTAATACACGAAGTGTCGACTGTTGGTAAACAACGATAAACCGGAAGTAACCCTGTGGAACATTTTTGACGCGGCGTGACTAAACACAGAATAAACACTGTGTTCCGGAGTAACTCGAAACACGGCTATTGACCGGGATAATCTAACTGGGGAGTATTTCAAAATGGGTCTGAAATACACTGATATCATCAAATGCTTAGATGAACTATATGGATATATCATAGGAAATCGTACTCTGAAAAGGGTAACAAAGAATTTTGTACTCTACCGACGGAAATATAAGATTGACATTCTACAGATAGCCTAATTTATACTTGAACAATGTGAAGGGCATGGGAAAACAGACAAACCTAAGATAACGAACAGCGTGACCGTGATCTTTGGCGTATATACCTGACCCGTGATGAAAGTAAACAAACTCTATTAACTCAAGGGGTTGATATCAACAATCAAAACTTCAATATATACGAGCAATATCCCAATGTCACTGGGTCAAAATCACCCGCATATAGAGTTCTTAAGGACATGCGGGACGATGTGGCCAAAATAACTCGTCAATGAATATTTTTTCTTTTTTTCATGAAGCACCATCAGGATGTCCTTTACAAAGTGTATAAATTTCATGGCCACTTTCTAGGTATACAAGGGAGATAATAAGCTTTGAATTATCCCCCTTTTCGAAAATTGTGAATTTTACAAGACCATTCCGATTTTCATTTCAAAAAAAAATTTGATGGAATTTTTACATAAATCTTTTACAATAATCTTTCGAATATATGCAAAATATAAAATAAATAATAATAACATGCTTAAACATAACCGTATAATAAGAAATTGGGAAAAATTAAGGATTTGGGGTGGAAATTAGTACTTAAAAACAGGGTAGTCCAGATACTAAATGAAGTACTGCTCGAAAACCTGTCAATGAATTTTTTTGTAAACACTGCAATTAAAAGATATTCATATACCTAACTTCCTGTAGAAATATTAAGGGGTGAAGCTAATCTTAATTTTGAGGTAGGCGTCCTTGAAGTTATTCACTGATATGTTCACTTGGAGTTAGGGTTGGCGGAATATGTTTTTGATAATAACTTTCAAGCTTATATTCTTTTCATCTACAACTACTGTTAAAAGTAATGGGGGAGGGGACAGTCTCAATTCATTTGCACTACAATTTAAAAAAAAAAAAAGCTCACTGTCAAAGACAGGGGAGGGGGGGGGGGTGGGCAGCCTAATTCTCTGTGCCTGTTTTGGAATACATTGTTAGAAACTACATGCGTTTTGAATCTATTGAAATATTTAGAATTTTCATGATCATGGAACAAAAATTGAGTTAATGAAACAAATTAAAATTTTAATCTTTTTTAAATATAGGTCTACATGTATATATTATACATGACTTTGGACAAAACCTCTAGCTCTACCTTAAAACCACGGGGTTAGATCTAGTTAACGTCAATATAAGCTACTACTTCGTTTACAAGATCAACAGTAGGGCCTACTTCCGCGGCCAGGGTAGCTAGTGTCGCTTGACTCGATCGTCTCCATCCTATTTTTCAAGGAATTTATGTGTCGCACACGTTGTGACTTTGCACTTTTTTCTTTTTCACACGTCTGCTTCTCGCATACTTTCCGACGTGTATCATATTTATTACATTAGTTACCATTTTCGCAGCAGTGTTTCGTAAAGTTAGTAAAAATAATTTGTAATATAAAATAGTTTGAGAGATAAAGGGTATTTAGATTTATATCAAAATGCTTGGGGAAATTGAACATTCCTAGCATGGACGTTAATATTTGACCAAAAGTATCGATCTTCGGCATATGGGGTGGGGGTGGGGTATTTTTCGCAAACAATGATCGATTATAAAAGCACCAGAATAGTTCGTACGTTTTCCAAGCAATATATTTATCATTACGGTCAACCAAAACCCCCCAAAACGAAAATGCCGAATTTGTTGGAGTTCTGATCACCCCACCAATGAATGCACAGAAGAAGCTAAATGCAAAATTTGCCTTCAACCGGTGCACCCCCCGGCTGATGAACAATGCTCTGTCCATGCTAAAAAATGCCCCAATAACTATACCCTATTCCAAGGCGATGAAAATGCTCTTTAAAATTTCTATCCGTGCCAAATATCTGTATTTGGTGAAAAATTCAATTCTGCAGAACAGGCCTTCCAGTGTATAAAAGCTATAAGATCCGGCGATCTCATGGCTGCCGATAAAATCCGAGCTGCTAAGTTGGCACTCGAAGCCAAAAGAATTGGCAATTTTGTCACTATATCGGATAGTTGGATTTCATCACGGGTTCAAACCATGAAAGAGATTATTTCGAAAACATTGGAACAAGTTGAGAATTTCTGAGATGTTCTTGGAAATTCTACTAAAAATATCATTTTCGCAGAAACCGCCTACGGTGATTTTTGGGCTGCAGGCCTCAACTATGATCAATCCATCTACACAAAAACCTCAACCTGGCCTGGTAAAAATGTACTAGGACAGATACTTGGACGTGTAGCCACAGAAGTTAAGAAAAAATCGAAAAACAAATCCAAATCTGGGTTACCTCGCCCGGCTTCAGTCAAATAAATAACAGTCTTTCATGCTTGTTTGTACCTGACACGATGTTTTCGCTATGGAACATTTGAAGTGTGTTACTCTGAATATAAGGGATTTAAATGTTTATGAGAAAAGAAATACATTATCTCAATGGTTTAATGATAACAATATTGATGTGATTTTTCTACAAGAAACACATTTTTGCGAAAAAAAAATAATTTTAAGTATAACTCAAGATGATTTGGTACATCCATACACTATAATACTGACTCTGCTCATAGCAGAGGAATATCCATTCTTTTTCATAAAAAGCTTAATTTTGACAATCATAAATATACACAGATCTGTTGATGGTCGTAAACGTTTGATTAATATTAAAGTCAATGATCTAATTATTACACCGTAAATGTTTATGCACCCAATGACGATAAAAGAATAGAATTTTTCAAAAAAAATTAAAAACGCGGATTTTAAAGCTAGCAATGAGTGAAAACAATATTATACTTGCAGGGGATTTTAATACGATTCTTAACAAACAGGATAGACATCAATAACAATCAACATGTAAAGATAAAAGCTCAAAACATTTAGAAGATCTGCTATCATATTTAAACTTAGTCGATACATGGAAAATGAAACATAAAGAAAGAGGTGTGATGGTACGGTGGTATATTTAGGACACAGAATTTTTTTTTTTTCAAAGATACTAGGCAAAAATTATCTCGTGCGCACGACATAATATCTCGTGCGCACGACTTCTTATCTCGTGTGCACGACATAATATCTCGTGCGCACGACTTATTATCTCGTGCGCACGACATAATATCTCGTGCGCACGACATAATATCTCGTGCGCACGACATAATATCTCGTGCGCACGACATAATATCTCGTGCGTACGACTTATTATCTCGTGCGCACGACTTATTATCTCGTGCACACGACATAATATCTCGTGCGCACGACTTATTATCTCGTACGCACGACATAGCATCTCGTGCGCACGACATAATATCTCGTGCGCACGACATAATATCTCGTGCGCACGACATAATATCTCGTACGCACGACTTATTATCTCGTATTCTTATGTGTTTTTATCAGAAGGAATTGAACGACATCCAGCTTCTTTGAAATTTGCATCCGATTCGAAGGTCAAGAAACGAGCACGTACTCCATGGACGTCCAGTTATAATGTACACGTCACCAGAAGATTACGGCACCAGGGATTATTTGTGGCTGTCTAATGATCGGTTTTTAAATGCATGCAAAAATGAGTGTACTTTTAACCACCCTAATTTAAATACAAATGATCCGGATTTCGATAGTATTTGTCGCATTCTGATGGAAGAAAATGGCTGGCAAATGCCAGACTGTGCTTCATCTGTGGAGGTTGTTGTACTGATATAGAATTAAATCAGCCAATGTATCAATAAAATTGTTTAAGTGAATGACAGATAGTGCGTTATGGATAATTGCAGACTGATATCATACATGTTTATGAGATTTTTATCGATATCAAGAGATACTAGTATGAAAAAAAGAAATATGAAAGGAAGTGAAATTAATAAGTTGTCATAGGGCTTCAAATTGAAGAAAAGATAAAAGGCGATGCAAGGTTTCATCTTGCCGCTATCCTTAGGGCAGTCTCGCACATGCTTACTGACCGTGGGCCAACTCATTAAATTTTTCTTGTTCTTATGATTAATTTATGCCCTAATCCGATTGGCTTCTTCACACTTTTGTGAAGGAAATTTCTCCAATCGTGTTAATTCTTACGGATTTATCTTAAACAACTGCTTTTTTTTCATAACATGATCTTCGTTTTCATACCGAGTTTCACTTTCTCATTGTTGGATAATTCATTAAAATGAGAAAAGTTCAATGTGTTGGCTCACGTGTGCGAGACTGCCCGTGGGTTTCCAACGAAGATTTTTATAGGTTATATACAATGCTTACCCAATTCAAACGATTTCAATAAATACCAATAACTTGTAATCAATTTTTATAAGCCATTATTGGCCAATCCTGCTCCTGGGTCACTGGTCATTTCTCACTGTTTCTACTTTTAAAATTGTATGTGGCTGTAAAGTTTCCACATAACGATGATGTAATTTCCTCTTGTGACCGTATTATAAATTGAAAGTATACAACACAAGGATAATTACCTTGTTCATATACACCATATTCAGCGCAGTTTTTAACACACACACACACACTCGCACACACACACACTCTCTCTCTCACGCAATGAATGGGGAAAACCTGAATGTAAACCTGCAAATGCATAAGAGCACTAGCATACTGTTGTAAAGAAAGTATTAATGTTTAGTTACTGAGGACAAATTGCATGTACCAAATTAAATCGAAACTGACTGGTCTAACGGTTATGTAGCTAGGAAAGGGTTATAATCAAGCTTTTATATAGAAAACATGTGATAATAAGTCGTGCGCACGAGATAATAAGTCGTGCGCACGAGATAATAAGTCGTACGCACGAGATATGATGTCGTGCGCATGAGATATTATGTCGTGCACACGAGATATTATGTCGTGCGCACGAGATATTATGTCGTGCGCACGAGATAATAAGTCGTGCGCACGAGATATTATGTCGTGCGCACGAGATAATTTTTGCCTAGTATCTTTGAAAAAAAAAAATTCTGTGTCCTAAATATACCACCGTATGATGGGGATGGAATACCTAAAAGTAGAATAGACTTTATATTCATGTCTGAAAATTTTGAGTTAGATATGTCAAATGTCTTTCTTAGAAACCTCCAAATACGCAAGGTAATAGAAGCTCGGATCATTTATCAATTAGATCAAACCTTTTAATGAATAAAGAAAACAGGGGTAAGGGTTTTTGGAAATCAAATACCTCGCTATTAACAGATCTAAACTACACTACCGAGTTAAAACAACTGTTAAAAGATAAACAAGAAGATTTAGAAAACATAATTGATAGTCAAACACGATGGGAAAAGGTGAAATCTATTATCAAAGAATTTTCGGTGAATTTTTCAATACAAAAAAGCCTAAATAGAAAACAAAGAATTACAGTGTTAGAAAAGGAAATATAAAACACTGAGGTGTCACCGCATCATTTATAGATATGAAAAGAAAAAAATCTCTTGAAGTCGAATTAGATGAAATCTATTCGAAAACTACTAAAGGTGCATTTATTAGAGCCAAGGCAAATTGGATAGAAAATGGAGAAAGGAACACATCCTACTTTTTAAGACTAGAAAGAAAACAATCTGCCTATACAATACATGAAATTAAAGAAGACAATACAATAATGAATAGCACTGAAGATATAATGAATTCACGTTGCAATTTTTATGAAAACTTGTATTCAACAAATCATGTCCCAGATGAAAATATAAAAAAATATCTAGACGATTGTGAATGTCCTCAACTAACCAATCAAGAGAAAGATATATGTGGTGATCTTCCAACGGTTTCCGAATGTGCAAAAGCTATAAAACAGATGAAAAACAACAAATCCCCCGGGTCTGATGGGATACCTATCGAATTCTATAAAATATTTTGAAATGACATTAAAAATTACTTTTATACTAATTATAACATTTGAAAAAGATGAAATGACTTTCTCAAAAATTATCAATTATTTCTCTGATACATAAAAAGGGAGAGAAAAATTATCTTCGAAATTATAGGCCAATTAGTCTTACAAATTGTGATTATAAAATTTTAGCACAAATTTTCGCTATAAGACTATAAAAAGTTATAGATAAACTAATAAATAAAGACCAATCCGCATACATTAAAGGTAGATATATCGGTGAAAATGAAAGACTTTTACTTGATATATTTGAATACTGTGAAACAAAACAAAAAGAACGATCAATTTTACTTCTTGATTTTCAAAAAGCTTTTTCTGTAGAATGGAACTTCATGTTCAACACCCTTAATAGATTTAATTTTGGAGAGCAATTCATAAAATGGATAAAATTTTTATATACAAATCCTGTATATCGCATAAAAAATAATGGATGGATGTCTAGGACCTGTAAAATGACCAAAGGCATTCGACAAGGATGTCTAATCTCAGCATTGCTTTTTTTAGTTATCGTAGAAATTATGTCGAAAAAAATTCATAATTCACTAGAGGCTTTAGTAATGAAATAAAAATACTTCAACATGCAGACGACACATCACTTTTTTAAAAACAGGATATCAGATCTATAGAAAAGGTCATTAAAATAATTGAACACTTTGGTAAGGTATCAGGAATGCAACGCAATAAAAATAAATCTGAAGGAATGCTATTAGGTCCTTTGAAAAACAGACATGATAAATTATATGATATAAATATCACCGATGCACCAGTTAAATGCTTAGGAATATATATAGGTCATGATGCTAATGAATGTTACAATAAAAACTGGACGGAAAAAAATAATAAACTAGAAAAAATACTTACAATGTGGAATACAAGAAAATTAACCTTATATGGAAAATGTACCGTAATCAATACTTTAGCATTAACACAATTATACTATAGTGCAACTATATTGCAATATCCAAGAAAAGAATCCATAAAGAAAACAGTCTTCAATTTCCTATGGGGCAAAAGAGAAAGGATATAAAGATATACTTTAATTGGAAAACAAGAAGAAGGAGGAATAGGTATTGTTGATATTGATTGTAAAATAAAAGCACTTAAGGCTGCTTGTGTAACAAGAATTTTCAATGAAAAACAATCATCTTTAAAATCTTTCTTTAATTCGTGTATTCTTAAAGATTCATTACACCAGAATATCTCATAAAGACAAATGCAACCAGTGCTGATGAAATAAAACAAATTTTCAAATCATTACCAATATTTTACTGCGAAGTGCTCAGTACATTGAATGAATGCAAATGTAAAACACATAAAATAAAAGAGATGACTGACGTTGAATATTGTCTCAAACTACATGTATATGGTTAAACAACTTGACTCGGTAAACTTCTTTTCTACACAGAATGGATAAAAAGTGGAGTTTTATACATTAAAGACCTGTTTGATGAAAACGGAAATTTTCATATCATTTCAACAGTCTCGATTGAAGTCAGCATTTCGCAAATTCTATGGTCGTTATAACAATCTAGTTCGTCAATACAACCTCGCATTGGGTCAAATGCTGTCTGACGTGTTTCATACCGATTGTTAAGCCGTTCTTGGCACACTGATTTTGACTGCGGATAACTCCGTTTACCTGATCAGGATATAGGGCTCACGGCGGGTGTGACCGGTCAACAGGGGATGCTTACTCCTCCTAGGCACTTGATCCCACCTCTGGTGTGTCCAGGGGTCCGTGTTTGCCCAACTATCTATTTGTATTGCTTGTAGGAGTTATGAGATTGATCACTGTTCGTTATCTTCACCTTGCATCAATTATTTTTTAACATTCTTGTCAACAAGTCTAACTGGATTTGCGAATATAACACACTGAAAAAGGTTATTAAACCTGTCCAAAAATATCACGATACTTCAAAAGGAATCTATATAAACATAACAAAACAAAGTCACATTTTATTAGAAAACAAGAGAAGAATACCCCTAAACTTTATAAATAGCAAAACAATATATGATATCTTTATCAAAAAAATCTTTATCAAACCCTACTGTGAGAGATTTTGGGCAAAAAGCTTCAATTTTGAAGAAAACAAAACAAATATTTATCAGTCAAAAATTACTAAAATCAAAGACAAGCAATTAGCAGAATTTAATTACAAACTCTTACAAAATCTACTTAATAATAGTAAATCTGGTCACAAAATTTAATGGAATTGAACGTATTTAATCAATGCCCGTCTTGCCAAACACTCGAAGACACAAAACATTTAATCTTTGTGTGTAGAAACGTACAATTGATATGGAAGAAATTAGAAAATCGTTTGAAATTTAATTTAAAATGGAAACATGTTGCATTAGGATTTTTTCATGAAGAAAATAAAACTACTATTTCAATAAATCATTTATTATCATATACAGCTTTTTACATGTATAAAATAAAGATGAAGCTTAGATATGAAAATAAAGAAGAAAATATTAATGACATTTCCGATTTTGTAAAAACAAACTTAATGTACCAATATGAGACTTATAAAACACTGAATTTCAACTTCAATTATAAATGGTTTTATGATATTTCTATGACTTAGTGATGATAATAATTGAAAATATTCAGACTATCTGAAGGGGTCTGTCCTTCAGTAGTGCTGCCTGGAGGGGAAAATATGGATATTGTGTGTTTAAGGTTGTTCCCCACAGGCAGCATGGCTTATTGAAAAATATCTCTACCATATTTGTATATATTTGATATAGTATTATGAATATTGTATTAATGTATATGAATGTGTATCTATATGTATGCGTATATGTCTTATATATTCATTTTTTTAAAAGTAATATCGTGTATGTATTTATATATATACGTATGTAATTAATAAAAAAAAAAATACATCCAATCCAATGGGCCCTGGCACCATAGGTGAGGAATAAGCGGGAATATCCTAGGATATTTTATCCCAACCAAAAGTGTATGCTTCCAAATAAAATATATATATATATTTTAAAAAAAAATAAAGATAACGAACAGCGATCAATCTCATAACTCCTATAAGAAATACAAAATAGAAAGTTGGGCAAACACGAACCCATATATGTACCAGAGGTGCAAGATCAGGTTGGTTGGCCATTTTGGAAAGGTCATGGCCACTCAAAAGATCTTCCTCATTTCAACAGTTTCTGATCAAGTATTGATCATAAATGGCACAAATAAGTAACAGGCAAATGACTGTCAGTCAAAGGTCACTCAAGGTCATTTTGGAAAGGTCAACTAAAGGTTTCTCAGAACATACATCTATGTAAGGAAAAAAAGTTCTTTATTTTAATAGTTTTTGAACAGCTATTGATCATATATCACACAAACAAGTAATGGGCAAATAACCTGTCAGACGAAGGTCATTCCTCAGGGTCATTTTGTAAAGGTTAAGGTCACTCAACACATACTTATATATGTATATTAAAAACCTTCATTTTAACAGTTGTTGATCATTGTACAAGTCATGCCCCAGATGATGTATTTCATTGGTTAGATACAATTCGGGAAGCATCCATTAGTTTTACTGATATTCTTGTTTTTTAAATGCAACCGATATACCTCACCTTCATTACCACAACAACAATATTATAGTATATTGCCCCCACGCAGAGAAATTAAAAATCACTTTCGTACCATATATGAACAAGTTCAGTTGAGTCAAGCGAGAGAGAGAGAGAGAGAGAGAGAGAGAGCACATTGTGGATATTTTTCTCGGTTTTTGACCCAACCAAGTGAAATTATACAGAAAAAAGAATAAATTTTACAGATTAAAATGTAAATCTAACAGATTAAAGTGTAAATTTTACTGATGAAAGTGTAAATTTCAGAGATTAAAGTGTACATTTGACAGATTAAAGTGTAAAATTTACAGATTAAAGTGTAAATTTTATAGATTAAAGTGTAAAATATAAAAAATAAAATAAAATAAAAACGTGACACTAATACGCTTTCGTAGGTTTAACCCTTCCGATTGGTGAATTTTTTAAATATTTTGTCAAACTATACCTTCTCGTATTAAATTCTGTGTGTTTCATACAATTAACAGATTGATATTACATATAAACGATCGAAGTGAAAGTAACCAATCGATCAGTGTATAAGTAAATTATAGAGTTGACACTCACAGTGGTCATACTATTGATTGTACGAAGTAACGCAGAAATAATAAAAAGAAAGATGTGCTCAGTTTTTAAAAAGAAAATGCAAAACTTCTTCAGTATGGGTGTGTGTACATGCAGAACATCAATCATCCAGACCCATGATCCATGTTCCGGTGTTTCAAAATTCAACATACTTGTTCCAGAATCCATCAAAATACTTGAAATCATCTGGTCCATAACTTCTCTCAGGATTTATTCGCAGTCATCTCACCTTTAGACCATATAACCTCCACTCTCGATTTTTCCCATTGGTGGTTTATGATTTTAAACGTGCGATTTTTTCTCTCTCGTTACAGATGCAAATGTACATGTATGTTATGTGAACGATTTAAATATGAAACGTCAACAGCTATCTACCCTTCTCTGTTATATATGTGTATATTTGAACTGCTTTCCTGCATACAAGTATAATATCTTTTCCATTTTCATTGATAACTTTTCATTTCAATTGTCTAATTTCTCAATTGTAAATGTATATTTTCCCAATTGTCCATTGTGTTGTATGATATTACATTTGAAAATGTATATTTTCCATTTGTATTGTATAATTTTTCATTTCTAATGTCAAGAGTTTCGTTTGTGTTGTATAATTTTCATTTGCATCGTATAACTTTTCGTATGCATTGTATAATTTTCAGTTGTATTGTATGCGACAATTGTTTATTTTCGTTTGTTACAATGTATTTTATTGGTCGATTTTTAAGCCATAGCCTACATCTTTTTCATGACTACTGTGTACCATTGTATGTGGATTTTAAAGGCCGGCAATTGGGTATAAAAGCAGCCAATCGGTGAAAATGGTGGAATATATGAATTTTCTGGTCACATTCAGGTTGCAGCACTTATTTTGCAAAAATAAAAATTAAGCTGTTGTACTGAAATTTTAAAATGGGTATGCTTGTTCCCTTCATAACTGTGCATATATTGGCCATATCTATTTTAGATATAAATTCTCATGAAGTTTTAATTTTGGCCTAAAAAATCTGAAGCAGGGCTAAATTTGTATTTCAAACTAGAGATTGGCAGTTTGTGGGTGTGATTATCTTTTGTTATTGTTTACACCGGATGTTGACTCACATATTGCACGAGCATGCTTGTCTAGTTCTAGATAAGGGGGGTTGCACCAAAGGAAACATGTAATCAAATCACTGTATAACGTGGAAAAAAGTACTTACTCATATATCATTGGTAAATCCAGATTTTATTTTTTAATTATATATAATCACATTCTTTTAAAAAACTTTGTTAACTTTATAAAAATAACTCATTAGGACTGTTCAGTCTGATCGCTGTTTCAGAGTTTTGCAGGATTGCTGGTACCTTTTCTAGAATAATGTCAAGCATGATGTTTGTCTGATTAAAGCAACAATCTCCTAGGCCAGTTGTGTAACTCCCATTGTCTCTCACCAATGATGACAAATGTCCAATTGATCAACCATCACTTTAAAATTACTCTCAATCTGGACTCTTATGTGTGAACATTACAATGTCAATAGAGACAATCACAGATAGTAGGTCTCCAAATATCATAATGGACAAAGTGTTTCTTAATAATCCTTCAATGAACATGTCCTCCATTGCACAGCTACAATTTCCCCCCAAATTCTTCTCATAATTGAAAGGTACCAAGAGGAAAATCATAAGTATTATTATATCATATATACCAATATTTTGTGTATATTATCGAAAAACTACATGTTTTAAAAGACATGGATAAAACAATGATGAATTCATTTTGTAATTCCCAGGGTGAAGTTTTGTTAAAGTAAAAACCTATCCTTTCAGTGCCTCACAGATCCAGCAGAGTGGTAGAAAAATGCGGGAAAACTTTAGTTTATTTTGATAAATCATGCCAGTCTCCCTGTTCAAAATATCGTCTGCTGCAGAGCACGTGTAGCGTCAAGCATCAAACTGCTGCTTATTCTGATAACACTGCTAAGCCCTGCCCTCTTGCCATATATGCTTAATTGCTGTAGGGGTGTAAATTTTTCTAGGTTACTCCCGGCCTTTAAGGACTATACCTCTCTTATCAACCTTGTGTGTTTAAGGTAGTACTCTACATCGTCATAATGGCTGACTTCCTTTAAAAACATGGATAAAAAAATCGATATCAGCAATATTTGACTTTTCCTTTTCCATTTAAATACCTAGCCGAGTAGCTCAAAGGTTAGAATACCGACAACTGAACTGTAGGTCTCGGGTTCGAGTCCAGCAGGGGTTTTTTAATTTTTTTTTAGAGTACCTTCTACTAAAACTGAATTTTTTGACAAAATAAAGTCAATTTGAAAATTCTCAACTTCAAAATATTGTTCAACATATCCTCCATTTTTCATCTACATCAAATTTCTCTGGTGTAGCATACCTCCTTAACTAGTCCTACACGGAAATAACAGAGGAACCAGTTTATCTTGTGGTTTCAAAAGGCATTCGGATTATCTTGCTCGCTTTCAATACTATACAGGCTAAATTTGATCAATAGAATACTTGATAATAAATGAAAATAAACAACCCCTAGAATAGAATACGAATGAAAATTTTTGCAATACAAATGAAAAAAGTATAAAACACAATTGGAAACAAGATATGTTTGTAAAACATATACCCCCCCCCCCCCCCCGGGTGCAAAATTGAAAAGGGTTATACACATGCATCATTTAATTAGTGGTATCACCAATTTGAAATACTGAGCAGACAATATTTTCCTATGTCAAGAGTGGATTGACCATGTGACCTAAAAATCAATAAGGGTCATCTACTCCTTATGCTGTACCAGTGTACAAAGTTTGAGTCAATCAAGCAAATAACTCTTAAAATATAGGAAACAGTATATTACTATGTCCAGTTAAACCCTTGACCTTTGACTTCGTTACCTTAAAATCAATAGGGGTCATCTTCTCCTGAAGATGTACAAGTGTACCAAGTTTGATGCCTGTCGAGCAAAGGATTCTCAAGATATTGAGCGTACAGTATTTTCCTATGTCCAGTTTGACCTTTGACCATGTGACCTCAAAATCAATAGGGGTACTTTACTCCTATGAAATGAATTTCCATCTTGACATGGTTAAGGACCCAAATTCCCACATGTTCATGAACTCTCTTAAAGAGCATGGGTTATCACAGCATATAACTGATCCTACTCATGTGCGCGGTCATATGCTGGACGTAATTACTAACAGAGATGACAGAACAATCCTGAATTCCGCTCCAACCGTTGATAATCAACTAATATTTGATTCAAAAGGCAAGAGCGATATTCCAATCGAAGGCATGGTTGGCTTCTACAATGAGGGTATCCGTGATGTGATAAATGACCACGTGCCATTGCAAGAAAAAATGCGATCGTTAGGCATAATTCCCAGTGGTTTACATAGGAACTTCATATGATAAAACGAACAAAGCGAAAAACAGAACGTACATAGCAACAACACGTTTGACTGTACACCATCAAATATATAAGGCGTCAGTTCGAACATACAGCATATCCTTAACTCAGTGTAAAAAGGAATATTATTCATTTCACACAAAATAACCGAGTGTGACAGAGACTCTATTGTCTGACGAATCGGCTCATCGGTAACACGTCCGAAACCATTTTACCTTCATCTTCTGAGAGAAAGGAATTATAGGAAAACTTTGCTAAATATTTCCATAGAAAAATAAATAATATCCGTTTATCAGTTTGCGAATGTATTGCCTCGAACAATGGCGCAAAAGATCCTTTTTGCTCTGATAATCCATTTGATTGTGAGCACCTCACGAAATTTGCACATGCAACTACAGGAGAAATTCGAAAACTCCTTATGAACTCAGCACCCAAATCTTGTGAATTGGACCCAGTTCCTGCGCATCTATTGAAACAATGCACTGGGAGTTTCTTGCCATCCATCACTTTAATCATAAACAAGTCGCTGTTGGAATCCATTGTTCCTAGTGACTTTAAGCAAGCAATCGTTCGATCATTACTGAAAAATCCAGGGTTGGACAAAGACATTTTCAAAAACTATCGCCCTGTGTCAAATCTTTCGTTCCTTTCGAAGATTCTTGAAAAAGTTATTGTAAAACGAATCGAAGCTCATCTGGAGATTCATCAACTGCATGACAATTTTCAGTCCGCGTACAGAACGGGACACTCTACAGAAACTGTACTAATGAAGGTACATCATGACATCGTATGTGCAATTGACAATACCAGTTGCGCTATCCTTGTATTGCTCGATCTGCAGCTTTCGATGTCATATACCACAATATTCCATTGCAATGTATAGACAACATGTTTGTTATCACTGAACCTGCATTGAAATGGATTAAATCCTATCTTAGTGATATATATCAACGTGTTGCCGTCGGTTCATCGTTGTCTGATGCTTGTCTCCTCGAATGTGGTGTACCGCAAGGCTCAGTCCTGGGTCCGAGACTATATTGTCTTTTTCCAAAACTCTTGGGGGAAGTATGCAGACGTCATGATATGACGTATCATATATACGCCAATGGAGCCCAGCTCTACATCATCGTTGAACCTGGTGACAATGGGACTGGTATATCTCAAAGACTCTCAAGTTGTTTATCGGGCATACGTATGTGGATGGGTATCAACCTCCTAAAACCCAATGAAGATAAAACCGAACTTGTAGTCTTCGCACCACAACAAAGACTTAAAGATATGAGCAGTTTTCATCTTGAAGTTGGTGACTGTGTTGTAAGTGATTCATCTTTCGTAAGGAATTTGGGCGTATTCTTTGACAAATCCATTACCATATGAAACACCGTCTCTCTATTTCCCGCTCATCATATGTTAACATTCGCAGAATTGGCTGTATCCGTCCATTATCAACGATAAAGCATGTAAAACTCTAGTAAACTCGTTAGTTACATCCATATTAGATTACGAAATGTTTTGCTTTATGGTGTTCATTCTCAACACACCAGCAAACTCCAGAGGGCACAAAACACAGCTGCAAGATTAATAACATGCTAAAATTATAATAAAAATTTGTCAACCTTTTAGCCGTGACAGCCACGTTATCATGTCCTTTATCTTGCTGTGGGTACTATGATACATATACTTACATAAAAAATAAGATTAACATGAAATGCAGACAGTATAACTTATGTTAAATATTGAGTTCGTATTTCAAAATGAATATGGTGTGTGAAAATACCCTTGTAACCTATTTCTAGTGATAGATGTGTATAGTGAAAGTTATTTACAAAGAAAATTTGAAGAAAATCTTTGACATTGTAACTAATCACTCTCACCATAAACAGGCGTATAAATGATTACAGAAAACTGGTGTCATTACATGCATGTAGGCCAAGATTGGAGGTAGATTAACTTTATTTATCAACAATATTATATATACATATAATGCCAAAAAAATCACATGCAACACTCAACCGTAAAAGCAATGAAAGACTACATAAACTTCTATCAACAACAATGTCTAATTAAGAGACAGAATTCTGTTTAGCAGCACTGCCGTCAATTTTGAATTCGTCTGGAATTTCTACTTCTTTAACCGTGTCCAAATCTAGTTCCCCATCACTACAACTTCTACTGAAGTCGTCGAAAGAGGCCTGTTCGATCGAAGAGGTAGACATGACGTCACAGTGTTCTCCTAATAAACTATCAATGATGGAAGGGAAAGGTCCATGTACACGTTGTTTGGATGTTTCCTTCATCTCAAAATATCTGTCCACATACTCGGACACGTAAGATGGACAGCCACGTGGATCATGGGAATCTTTCTTCTCTGGACACGTCCAGAACATTTGTTGAGTGGTGCTCAGTGGAGGCTGTTTATTTAATTTTATCTCCTCTAGCAACCATTCTGTTAACTCGTCCGAGAAATATTCATGAAATATCTCTTTTATTTTAGACATAGAACGCACAAGGTTTACTTTGGATGCCGTGTTCTTGTGCAGGAACATTTTAATAGCTTTCCAGACGGCGTGGAAAACGGCATTGTGGTTTAAGCAGATTACCATCCCTAATCGCTCTGGGTAATGATCCGCCAAAGTCTGGGTCACTCCATACCCAAGTTTGGGATTGCACAGTGGGAGTGTCATACCTACAAAGTGTGAGCATCACAAAGTGAAATACATCATATACATATATCATACAGAAGCTAGTAAAGATACCGCCATTTTGAATTTGATTTGATTTGAACGTATTCCATTGTATATCAATACCAACGGTTTGCACACAAGTTCTGACAACTTACAAAGTCTTTATCACAAAAAGGATAAGACATTTCAGAATAAAAATGACTGTCCTTTGTACGACTGAGAAATCAACATACATACCCGAGCAGTCAACCACAAACACCCACGTACTTATGCCGGGGTTCATAGTAAGTATGGCGTTCTCTATTATATAAGACACGTGGGTTATAGAGTCCTCGGCGCTGTACCTATGAGTTGCTGCCTGTCTGAAGTTGGAGTAAATCACAGGTCGGCCACTCTCATCGAACCCGACCTGACGCTGAAATGCACAAGTTTTGTGTATGTATTTTGTGCTACGCCTCATTCAAAATTTCTCACTCAAGTATTGACGTCATCAGCTCTTGGTGAAGTGCCACACATTGTGACCTATACGTAGCGCTTACGGTCATACATAATGCGATAGGGAGGGTTCAATAATTTGATTCTGGAAAGAATATTTGCTCTACTATGCTTGAAGTTTAGAAAATCCTGATTATTTTTATGTAGTATCAGATTCGAACCTGTCATTGTTTTGAAGAAAATCAAAGGAAACAAAACTAATAGCAGTATTGACTTGCTTTCAGGCAGCATAATCTGTTTAGCATGGCTGCTTTTATTCTCTTGCACGTGACGTTATGTTTGACGGATGTTGATAGGATGCAGAGACGTTTCATCGTATGTACTAAAATTCAGTTTCTTGAGAAGCAAAATTCCGACCAAATCTGACAAGGGTGAATGAAGATCGGAACCCTTGACTAGTGAAAATGCAGGTGACAATGTATTCACTATGTACAGAAAATCACACACCGAAATATCAGCTAATCAGTATATGATTGATATAAGGAAGTTGAAGTTAAATATAGAATAATGATACGATCATAAGACAAGAGGCCCATGGGCCACATCACTCACCCGAGTCACCTTGGTCCATATCCGAAGACTTTCCATATATATTTGCATGTAAAGTCGTAGTCCCTATTATGGCCCCAACCTACCCCTGGAGGCCATGGTTTTTGCACACTTGAATCTACACTATGTCAAAAAGCTTTCATGTAAATGTGAACTTCTTTGGCCCAATGGTTCTTGAGAAGAAGATTCTTAAAGATTTTTCCTATATATTTGTATGTAAAACTTTGATCCCTCCTTGTGGCCCCATCCTACCCCCAGGGGTCATGATTTGAACAAACTTGAATCTGCACTATGTCAGAAAGCTTTCATGTAAATATCAGCTTTTCTGGCTCAGTGATTCTTGAAAAGAAGATTTTTAAAGATGTTCCCTATATACATTGTATTTGTATGTAAAACTTTGATCCCCTATTGTGGCCCCATCCTACCCCAGGGGGCCATGATTTGAACAAACTTAACTCTGCACTATGTTAGGAAGCTTTCATGAAAATATCAGCTTTTCTAGCTCAGTGGTTCTTTGGCAGATTTTTAAAGATTGTCCCTATATATTTGTATGTAGAACTTTGATCCCCTATTGTGACCCCATGCGAGCCCCGGATTTTAACAAAATTGAATCTGCATTATATCAGAAAGCTTTCATGTAAATATCAGCTTTTCTGGCTCAGTGGTTCTTGAGAAGAAGATGTTTAAAGATTTTTCTTATATATTTGTATGTAACATTTTGATCCCCTATTATGGCCCCATCCGACCTCCGGGGGGCCAGAATTTTCACAATTTAAAATCTGCACTATATCAGGAAGCTTTCATATAAATCTCAGCTTTTCTGGCTCAGTGGTTCTTGAGAAGACGATTTTAAAAGATTTTTCTTATATATTTGTATGTAATAAAATTTGATCCCCTATTGTGGCCCCATTCGACCCCAGCGAGCCAGGATTTTAACAAACTTGAATCTGCACTATGTCAGAAAGCTTTCATGTAAATATTAGCTTTTCTGGCTTAGTGGTTCTTGAGAAGATTTTTAAAGATTTTCCCTATATATTTGTATGTAAAAATTTGATTCCGCCTTGTGGCCCCATCCGACCCCCGCGGGCCATGATTTTAACAAACTTGAATCTGCACTATGTCAGAAAGCTTTCATGTAAATCTCAGCTTTTCTGGCTTAGTGGGTCTTGAGAAGATGGTTTTAAAAGGTGTTCCCTATATATTTGTATGTAAAACTTTGATCCCCTATTGTGGCCCCATCCGACCCCCGGGGGCCATGATTTTTACAATTTAGAATCTGCACTACCTAATAAAGTTTATCTATAAATTTAATCTTTTCTGGCCCAGTGGTTCTTGTGAAGAAGATTTTTTAATGACCATACTCTATTTTAATTTTTCTTGATTATCTCCCCTTGGAAGGTGGCCTGGCCCTTTATTTTAACAAATTAGAATTTCCTTTACCTAAGGATGCTTTGTGCCAACTTAGGTTGAAATTGGCCCAGTGGTTTTTGAGAAGATGTCAAAAATGTTGGAAAGTTTACAGACGGACGGACAGACAGACGGACGCCGGAATACGGGTGATCAGAAAAGCTCACTTAAGCTTTTAGCTCAGGTGAGCTAATAAAAGATATACATGTATGCTCTTTTTCAAACCTTTTAATTTTGAATTTACTGGGGTCCATTCTATCAACACTTCACTTGTACTCATCCTTTACTAGTAAACAAGGGAGAAAGTACGCGCTCTCGTGTACTACTTTTAAAGAATAGTATCAGCATTAACACAAGAGGTGCGTACCATTGTGTGGAAACCTGGTCTGTCATGGCACCATTTGCAGTCTATGTCTATGACATTGGTTCGCCTTCTGTATTCTATCGTGTTCCGAAGCATCTTTTCGGCCTCATCAACATTCCAGTCACGTGACTTAAGGTACCTCACAATCCTGAAGATAAATTATAGACTTTAATATTAGATACATGGGAAACAGGCAACAATCAGATTATCTTATGAAACCCTGAACACCACGGCGACCAACGGTTTAAATGATCTCTATCAAGTTCTATACATGAAATGGTGAAGATAACAAACAGTCAGTGGCGTAGCTACAATGTAGCACTGTACACGTGCTTACAAATATTTTCGTTAATTTTTTTATTACATATTACGAAAAATGTCCTCAGCTTCTGGGGGCTGTTTCTGGTAATTCGAAGCTTGTTTAGCTATACATTACATGTGGAAGAATAAGAAAGAATATCAATGATTGATTAATTATTGTTTAACGTCCCTCTTAAGAATCTTTCATTCATATGGAGACGTCACCACTGCCGGTGAAGGGCTGCAAAATGTAGGCCTATACCCGGCGCTTACGGCCTTTGAGCAGGGAGGGGTCTTTATCGTGTCACACCTGATGTGACACGGGACCTCGGTTTTTGCGGTTTCATCTGAAGGACCGCCCCATGTAGTCGCCTCTTACAACAAGCAAGGGATACTGAGGACCTATTCAAACCCGGATTCCTACGGGATAAGTAAGAATACGATTGTGTGAATTCGTCATTTGTGGTAATAATATAAAGAAAAGAAGTCCCTTGAGATTTCTAAACGTTTTGGGTATTTCCAACAAGTGATCAATTATCATTACCTAGCATCCCTGAATAACTCATGTTGTGTGTGCAATTTCCCCTGCTTAATGTTATTGCATGGTACATGTATGTAATAAAACCCGGAAAAGTTTGGAACTGCCATGAAAAGCACATGGAAGAAAATTGATTGGTCCATGTCCTGTAATTGATACATTAGCCCCACCGTGTCTATAACTCGATCAAGGAACAAGTTTCATATAGAATAAAGCACTGGTTTTTACTGGTTATTTCAATATACAAGTATGTATATAAGTATCGTAACAGTTGTTTTGAAGGTGCCTAGTAAATAGATTTGATGGCTCCTTTTAGAATATAGATATATTTGAAGGTTTCCTATTGGATAGATTTTAAGGCTGCTATTAAATAGATTTGAGGGTTATTATGAATAGCTACCGGGTATATGGTACGCCCAAATCAAAGCATATTCAGATCGTAAACTTTCCTTTAGTTTCTGTAGCCGGTTTTGAAGTTAAATATGTGTAGAAATACCATAGCAACAGTACGATGTATGCTGGTGTACAACATGCAAAAAAGGAATCCATCAGCAATAAAAAACTTAATCGTTTTATAACCTATCAGAGATACGACATCTGAAGAATTTAAATGATGCTGCTCACACGGGTGCACTACAACCAGCTGTACATGTATCTCTCTATACAATTAACTATACATTTTTGAACAAATGAAGTTAACAACTGTGAATTAGTGATAGATTACATGACGACGCAGTTGTGCGATACCACTGCCTATTTCTGTCGTTCACATATAGCATAGTTCTGTACATAGTTCCAATCATTAGTTGGTACACTGCAATCCATCTACAAATGTAACAGGCTGGACTAAAACCATGAAATAGAATCTAAACTATATTATTTGCAACAAATTCTCCCCTACTAAATATACATTTCTTGAATAAAATACACGCAAGTATATTTAACTCTTTTGCTTACGTGGTGTCATTTGGATAGAAATCTTCATCGCCCTTTATAGGTGTAACATCCACCATTCTCTTCTTTAAGATCTGTATTTTTTCCTCCATTTTATCTAAAGAGTAAAAAAAAAAGTTTAAATGAACTTCAAATGAACGGATAAATCACCAATCCAATCAACCCTTAGATGATTCAACAGCCTCGCTATTCACCCTTCAATGTATTGGGTCAAAACCGTCAAAGAATCAATCTGCCATTTTGCCAGCCTGCTCTTATAAAATACACAGCTCATATAAGAGATAAAACTGGTCGTTTATCAAGAATATGACAATGAAACAAAATATAACATATAAACAGAACACATAAATTGGTCAAATTGATTAAATGATACATAATATTAAACATAAGGTATACACATGTAATATGCCACAACTAGTAAAAATATCTGTCACATTTTTAATTTGGCATAATAAAAAGACTAGACATCAACACATTAAATGCCCATAAAACCTGAAATACATTCAAAGCATGATGTCTGGACACTTATCTCACACGTTGTGGTCAGTTTCTGTTTAACAGGTTGGGAACACTTCCCCTATAGCGAGATATTCTCGCTAAAACGCGATTATCCCTCTCTAGCGAGAATAAATATATCCGTACAACCGAGAAAAACACCCGTGGAATACATCTCTTTGTGTTTCACGTGAAAAGAAGAAAAAGTGCTAAAATGTGTGATACTTCTGCAAATATATTAATCAAAACAAAAACACTCACGATGTGTATTGGATTTCAGACTGCTTCCCTTTTACGCAGCAACTTTGACATGCAATTTCATGACTATGTTGTCAATTTCATAGAAACAATTCGCATCATGTTGAGTGCGTGTCGCACTTATTCATCGTTGCACGGGATTTGACATTATTTTCAATGAAGACGAAAAAACACCTGTTTGTGGTAATGTTTATTTCTCGCTAAAGAGGGATAATCGCGTTTTAGCGAGAATATCTCGCTAATGGGGAAGTGTTCCCAACCTGTTTAATGCGCTTAGACTGGTGTGACCTTATGAGATTTAATTTGAGGTTTGTTATCAATGGAAGGGGGGGGGGGGTCGAGAATTTTTCACTCAGATCAGTTGTAGGTGAAGTACCACAAATTTAGACCTATGCTAGAGCGCTTACGGTCGTAGCATTGAGGGTTCTTTAACGTGCCAACGTCTGCCGCGACATGGGACCTCCGTTTTTAAGGTCATATCCGAAAGACTCGTGATTCTCACTTCTCAAATCCGAGAGTTTGGCGAAGGAGCAACCACTACCTATGTCTACGTCTTAGTTTTGACAGGGCTTGAACTCACAACTTCCCGTTTACGAAGCGAACGCTCCAACACTGAGCTACCGCGGCTGAGGAAATTCGAAATTTTGTGATCATCATACCATTTTGAATTGCATTGATTCAATGATCAGAAAAAGGAAATTTTCTTATAACATAGGATATTTTTTCCTGTTGAATATAATATAACCCTGATAATATGCTACTGTCAATAGCAATATTCTGTTTTTCTCGTTAAGTACATCGATTTCACAACATCTGTCACTGAAACACGAGAATATAAGTATTAATCATGAATGCACTCAATAAGCACAGATTTGAAGCAGTTAACGCAAACAAAGTGTTTGAACTAAATTCCTTAAATGTATAGAAAGCTAAGTTGTACATGGACGTTTAATGAAAGTCGATTTCCCCCCATACATGCATGTAAGAGTATTTCAGTTAAAGACTATTTTCAGCTTTTTAATATACAAAAATACTAAACAATTGCCAAATGTACTTACTTCACTGTGCTTTCAACAAGTCCTAGAGTAAATGTAAATCTTCTCTTAGATTTTAAGCTATGGAAATAAAGGTATTTGAAGGATTTGGGTCTTTTAAAATGTTTGGGAATATCAAATGATGTAACATTTGCACTATCCACATGATCCAGAGAATTAAGGTTGAAAGGTAACTAGGGTCGACAATCACCCTGGCGATCGAAAGCACGGGACTAGGCCGAAAATCAACTGTCCAATATGTAGCCTTGTAATGACACCAGTGCGTGTTGATGCACCGCGACACCCACAACAATCTACGAGTACTATGACGTAGGAGCCTCCTTGTTGACCGTAACAGAAGAATGCGCCGAAAACTCAAAAGCAGTTTAAATCCCATGAAAGTGATGCATGATCCCTCAATCAGAATATAATCTAAGCCTGTATCTATATCGTGTGTGTCTAGTATGATTAATAATGATTTTTTCCCGAAAGTAATATGTAAATAGGCCTACATTTTAATATGTTACAAGTAATTATGTTGACGATAAATGATTTGATATGTTGGACTTGATGTTTAGTTCTGACAGACGGACGAATTCCTGTGTTCGCCATCAGAAAACAATAAACATTGTCTATTGCTTCTACTTGTTGTAAAACCTAACATTGAAAATGGTGACTCTGTGAATGCACACAGGAACATCATATGTATACACTTATTTTTCAATGATTTAAATTATTTTGCAATGCTGTTTATCTAGTTTAAATGGTTCGTGTTGTTTAAATATTTTGAGATGTACATAGCGTATCAAATAAAGCACATCTTACTTCTGTTGTTAACCAGAATTTTTGCTTTATGATAAAAATTGCACAAAATATGATGAAACGGTGCTATTTAAAACAAACGTTGTTCTGTACTCGTGATGTTTACAAAATCTGTATAATTTTGTAACTCACAATGACAGTTTTACTATCTGTATCTTTGTGTCTCTTATATATACATATGTAATGCAATGAAAATGACACTAAGTACATGTGAATATTGGTTTACATCATTTCTTGGTATCATGGGGTTATGTAAAAAACAGACCTTCGTTGTTTTATCATTCCCCATTATAAAAGTGACCCAGACAATCCCTTGGTTCTTTTTAATTTGACTTGTTCATGTCAAATTGAAAGACGAGTGCTTTTATCGAAATATCTAATTCATTTAAATATCACTGGACTACCGCTCACCAAACATTAGTAACTGTAAATATTACAAATTTAAATACATGCAATATTGAACAAACACACGATATATACATGCATGCATATGACAAACCTTATAGTGTTCACCTGTATAACGGTTAATCCCGCCTTTGTTTTTATCTTATCAATCGGCAATACATGTATCATATGGTCAGATGGTGACAACTGTCAAACTTCTCAAACGTCACAATGTGTTCACCTAAGAAACTGCTGCACGCATGGCCTGTTGTCACTCAGATTCATGGTCGATATATACGACGTGGCAGCTGTGCTGCTGATAACATGTATTTATCGTTTATATGTTTACGCTTGTATGATTTCTCTTGGTATAAATTAGGTTGTTTGTATTGCAAAATCACGGCCTTGTGTTTAGGGAAGAATTTTGTTTAACGAACAATTAGATTGACGTCTTAAGGCTAGTTTCCCCCCTATTCAAGTGCAGTGACGCGAATGGAATTAAAAGGTTTTGAATTGGAACATAGGAAGTTTTCATTAGATGTGTAGGTGCAACGTGACACAAGATTTTTAGTAGGTTTACGATAATTTCTTTCTCCAGAAATTTTAGATTATTTAGCCCGCCTTCGAGTTTTCTGCTCTACATTCACGTATAAAGCATGGTTTTGACAACACATGCAAGTTTCATCCGTGTTTAAGAGGGAACAAGGGGACGGAACTTGTAACAAGAGCTCTAAAACTCTGTGTGTGTGTGGGGGGGGGGGGGGGGGGGGGGGGTACTAAATTATGAATATGAGAGATTGGGAATATTCCAACACATGGACTGTCATGTTGAAGAGCGATACTTCTAGAATGGGAGTTAGGTTGCATTGTGGTTACAATGTCAGAGACATACAGTTGTACATGGTAGCATCGATTTTTCAAAGTGGGGGATGGGGCAATCTGATTAAGGGGATATGATTGTGACGTTTTTGAAGTCACTGCGCAACTCGAACTAACGTACGTAGGTCATGATTGTCGTGAAATATATTGATTATGACTTTGACTAAAGTCATATTTTCGAAATACAAAAGCATAAATCATAACAGTTGGAGCCTTATTTTGATTAAATACTTTTGTATGAATGCCGTTATGACGTGTTTTTTAGGATATATGAGGTAACGACATAAGCGCGTGATTTTTGACGCCATGTTTACGTTGTTTACGTTGACCTCAGACAGAGTTTGACAGATGTCGTGGTATCAAATGCCAATATTTTTGGTTAGTCCTGTAGCTATGGATGCCATCTTTAAATCATAGTAAAATAATTAAAATCTAATTACATTCAGTAAATGTTTTTGACCATTTTCCTAGAAAACTCTATCCTCAAAAAGATATTTTTTTGAGGCGCTGAGGAAATTCGGACTGAATTTTGGGCAATTTGTTTTTGCGTTACGTGGAAAATATTTTCACACCATAGTGTCTGCACATAGACTGCTTGTATGATGGCCATTGAATATAGCCATATTACAACCTGCTTGTTTGTTGTACATATTTTTGGTTCTACAACTCCTAAATTTTGGCCTTTTGTGTTTTTTCAACATTGTTAGGTTCAGGGGTTGTTTCCATGGAAACGAACTCATTTACATATATAAAAATTGTCATTTTTCAAACAGGAGAGACCTCCTTTCTATGATAAAATGATTTTCAGAAAAATCTAATTACTTTCATCTCAGCATCATATCCCCTTAAATTAGATTGGGGGAGGAGGCACCAAAATAAAATTGAAAGTATGGATTATCAAAACGTGGGAGGCTGGTTTCAAGTCTTCAACTATATATGAATGGCTGACTCGGGATTTTTTCATTCACAACCCTCATGGGTACATTCTTTTCTTTCACTGCCAGTATTAAGAATATCGGTGGTGGAGGTGGGGAATCGCCCAATATATCTTTATTGCATTACAAAAAAAAAGTTCGTTGTCAAAAAGTGGGGAGGTCAGCCCCATTCCCCCTAATTTTACATACCTGACTATCGCAAACGGGTGAGTAGCGACTGTCTTGTGGGGTCTTTTATGATTGTAACCGCACTTTCGGAAGATTTTCAATATCTGTCCTTTTGTCCAACTTACTTGCCATTGATTTTAAGAGCTAACAAACAAACTCCCTCTGTGCATATAATTAGGCATACCTTATATAGATCACAGGCAATTGCATCGCTTGGGGTCGAATTTACTGTTGCAGAGTACTTTCATAGTAAATTCGGCAAGCGATGCAATTGCCTGTGATATAGATGTGAAATAAGGTTTTTTGAATTTTGATATAGGCCCAGATACACTTTAAGTATTAACGAAGGTTCAGTTGTAAAGAATGCGGTAGTTGGAACTCCTACAGTTAAGTAATGCAAACTGAAACTGACGGTATTTTTCAACGACCCAAGTATGCACCAATTTTACAAGTGAAACTATTATAATTCCCAAGATCTGATGAAAAATTCAGCAAAATAAACTAAGGAATATTGTTTTAGAGCATAACTAATATGAGCGGTTTCTTCTGAAATGTCATAGTCAGGGGTGCATTTTACAAAAGAACTTACGACTTACGACCAACTTTACATATTGGAATTTTCCGGCTTATTGTAAGATAATTCACTCCAATGTAAAATAGTGAAGAAATAATGTTGAAAATTTTAAAGTTTCAGAAACGTTTTAATTCCTTCATTCAAACTAATAACTGTGTAATACAATTTAAGACTTGCGACTTTGTCGTAAGTTCTTTTGTAAAACGGGCCCCTGAGTCTCGGACATCATCGTCATATACGCGGCACGGGAACTATGATTGCCGAACAAAATCGGGTTGCTGAGACGGATATCATACGAAGATGGAAACTGACGCGTGTAAAATAAATTTTGTTTGTTTTAAGATATTACATCGTGACGGTGACATGAATGACTTTAATGTGTTTTAAGTGTAAGACAAGATGTGTTTGTGAAACACAAATGCCCCGATAATGATCAATTCCAAAGATGACCAAGGTCACAATGACACACATCTTGGTACCAGTAGAAATATTTTGTCACAAGAAATGCTTATGTACGATATGAAGAATCTAATATTTACCATTTAGAAGTTATGATCAATGCCATTTTTTCTTTAAAAGTAGGTCAAATGTCAAGGTCAAAACGTTAAGTACCCACGGAAAGGTTTTGTCACAAGGAATACTCATGTGAAATATCAAAGCTTTAGCACTTACTGTTCATAAGTTATTGGCAAGGTTAAAGTTTTTTAAAAAGTAGGTTAAACTCCAAGGTCACAGGGTCAAAAATGTTGGTACCCACGGAAAGGTCTTGTCACAAGGATTACTCATGTGAAATATCAAAGCTCTAGCATTTACTGTTCAAAACTTATTAGCAAGGTTAAAGTTTCAAACAGAATTACAGAATGACAGACAGGACAAAAACAATATGCCCCCCCCCCCCCCCCCCCCCATCTTCGATCTCGGGGGCATAATAAAAATTCAGATGACCAACATCATGGATACTTACCTAACATTTGATATGGTGAATGCCCTGCAGCTAGAGTGAGAGCCAGGAGTAGAGAAGTGGAAGGGGAGATCGGGGGCCAAACCGCCCTAGTTAGCGCAAGAGCCAGGTAGGATAATCAAACCGCCCTAGTTAGCACTAGAGTCAGGCAGGATAACCAAACCGCCCTAGTTAGCGCTAGAAGTCAGGCAGGATAACCAAACCGCCCTAGTTAGCGCTAGAAGTCAGGCAGGATAACCAAACCGCCCTAGTTAGCGCTAGAGTCAAGCAGGATAACCAAACCGCCCTAGTTAGCGCTAGAGTCAAGCAGGATAACCAAACCGCCCTAGTTAGCGCTAGAGTCAGGCAGGATAATCAAACCGCCCTAGTTAACGCTAGAGTCAGGTAGGATAATCAAACCGCCCTAGTTAGCGCTAGAGTCAGGCAGGATAACCAAACCGCCCTAGTTAGCGCTAGAGTCAGGCAGGATAACCAAACCGCCCTAGTTAGCGCTAGAGTCAGGCAGGATAACCAAACCGCCCTAGTTAACGCTAGAGTCAGGCAGGATAACCAAACCGTCCTAGTTAACGCTAGAGTCAGGCAGGATAACCAAACCGCCCTAGTTAACGCTAGAGTCAGGCAGGATAACCAAACCGTCCTAGTTAACGCTAGAGTCAGGCAGGATAACCAAACCGCCCTAGTTAACGCTAGAGTCAGGCAGGATAACCAAACCGCCCTAGTTAACGCTAGAGTCAAGCAGGATAACCAAACCGCCCTAGTTAGCGCTAGAGTCAGGCAGGATAACCAAACCACCCTAGTTACCGATAGAGCCAGGCAGGATAACCAAACCGCCCTAGTTAGTGCTAGAGTCAGGCAGGATAACCAAACCGCCCTAGTTAGCGCTAGAGTCAAGCAGGATAACCAAACCGCCCTAGTTAGCGCTAGAGTCAGGCAGGATAACCAAACCGCCCTAGTTAGCGCTAGAGTCAGGCAGGATAACCAAACCGCCCTAGTTAACGCTAGAGCCAGGCAGGTAGTAGTTACCCCAAATAATATTACTGGTTATGTGCAGATACCCGATGGGTGAGGTCATAAGGACATGAGGAAGCGTAGCTCACGAGTGTCTTTATGACCACGCCCATCGGGTATCTTGACATAATCAACAATATTATATGGGGTAAGTGACTTGTACCATAGTTTACTATTATTCATTATATTTTATTTCAGCTTTCGGAAGCGCGGTCGCCTGTTTACAATATGGTGCAATTTTTCGTCTTTACATTACACTTTGTACACTATATCTGATCCATTGTTTGGGACAAAATCAGGATCAGATTCACTCCTCTCGCTGTGAAATTCAGAACCTCCTTCAAGTTTATCATTTCAAATATCACCAAACGCCTCAAAAATGTTTCTCTGCATCCTTCTCGTGTAAAATTCCAATCAAGCCATTTTATTACTTCATGGAAGTAACTTAACTTACCTTTAAGGATCTGGGCCTTCAAGGCCCGACATTGCAATCAGGGGATGTTTAGAAATAAGTGTGTATATTTCCAGTTGTAAATATTGTTTTGACAAAATGACGTTATCATTACCTTTCTGGTGTATATTTAGGAAAATACATAAAGGGCCAAGTCATAATTGTTCTGAATAAAAAAGTTTAAGCGATGCAAGGACATTCAAATAATCCAAAGTCTAGCCGTACCGCCCCCAGCTGGTGCACGTGCTCCAACTGTAGGGAGATGCCCACAGAAAAGAAGAGAGTGTGCGGCAATATGTCACATCAAAGTTGCAACTCTTAATTATCTGTAAGTATGCCCAAGCGCTATACAATAAAACGCGGTTATAAGGAACTGACTTATAAAGAATTCTCAGTTAAAGGAAGAACTGGCAAATCCTCTGGATTACTCTATGTTAACTGCATGATTATAAAGAATTTCGAGCCGACCCATTATACGATTAAGATTAAGATTTGGGAAGTTTCAGCGGGACAAAAGTCTGTTACTGCTGAAGTGTTCTTATAAAATATGATGTCTTGTATTTATTTTGTGTTTGTCAAAGGTTTATATATTATTATATATATTTTTATGACCACGAAAAACCAACTCGTGGCATGATACATGTATGTAAAACTTTCAACGTCAAGAAAATCAATAAAAGCTCAACGCATAGCGATGCATTCTATAAATAGAAGACAAGAAAATCAATAGATTGTTTGACTAGCAGTGTAGCATGAGAAGAACGTTAACTGGACACAGACATAACATGTCAAACTGGTGAATCATTTTAACTGAGTATCGTAATAAAAAATTGTCAAGAAACTATATGTAACGTGAAAAATCCAAGGAGTGACCATGTACAGTTTAGAAAAGTGTGTTTAATTAAACAATTTAGTTTTTTTCATCGGGTGATGAAGGTAGCAAGCATTGCTTACGCGGGTCATTTAAATTTTTTCTGCAGTCATTGCCACCTT
This sequence comes from Ostrea edulis, assembly GCF_947568905.1. Taxonomy (NCBI): domain Eukaryota; kingdom Metazoa; phylum Mollusca; class Bivalvia; order Ostreida; family Ostreidae; genus Ostrea; species Ostrea edulis. Next base: position 71,140,333 of record NC_079164.1, on the reverse strand, counting down.
TATCACCCGATGAAACACCAAAGAAAGACATTTTATTGGTTATATAAATATTGTTATGCTTTGTTTTAAATATATAAACTAGAATTAGGTTCTAAATTATCATATGATTGACTCATTTGTTACGTTAAACGGAACAGCCAATGTACCATTTGATCTTGACGCTCCATATTACAGACAGCTGGTACCAGAAAACCGGACTGAACTAGTTTGCAACAAACATGTACATGTATTCATTTAAACAACTACATTCGACTGAAATTAACATAACCGATCCTAAACAGAGATCCATCCATCTTTTTGTTGAGAGATATCTCCTTTAGGCGCTTAAAGAGACATCTCATCTCTTTCACAGAGAAAGATCTCTTTAATTTTCTAAAGAGATATCTCCCTTTCTTTCGATTAGAGAAATATCAGATTTCATTTTCCGAATAGATAGTAAAACGGCTGGCCGTATAATCAATTTATGACATTCAGAAAAGTTACTTAAAATTTCATGCAACTCTGACGAAGGATGATTCATATGAAAATGTGTACAAACCAGACTACCTTCATATGAGATACAAAACGTCTTTTTAAATCTGGCCTGAAATATCTTTGGAACAAGGATGACATGTTTTAGGATTCCTGCACCCTGAGAAAAACTATTGAATACATTGTGGTGTAGAGCAGGAAGGCCTTATTTGCTTATATCCTTTCAGCAGGGAAGGATCTTTATCGTGCCACAGCCGCTGGAACTCGGGGCCTCGGTTTTTGCGGTCTCATCCGAAGGACCGCCCCATTAAGTCGCCTTGTACGACAAGCAGGGGTACTGAGGACATATTCTAACCCAGATCAAACTTGGTATATGCACATGTAGTATTTGTGTGTAAAAACATTTGTAAAAACATACTCTTTAATGTGATTGATACGAAATTGAAACTAAATAGATATTTAGAATGAACAAGTAGACCTTTACCTAAATTGTAAATTTCATGATCCCGTAGGTAGGGGTTTTGAAATCAGGGTGGGGCAAAAAATGGTCAGTATATACTTGGTGTATTTAGTATATGTGTGTAAAACATTTAAATAATATTTTCTTTAAAGGGACTGGTTCACGTTTTTTTTTTAATAAATCATTTCTCATTTTTAATACTAAACATGGAACATATAACTCATTTAATGTTGACAACCAAATTTGGACTTTGAATGCAAGGATAAGAATAATATTTTAGCCTTAACTCTGTTATGTATAAACAAAAACTCGAGAATCTTTTTCATGTTTACAAACAAACCAGTGAAATGTTAATTTTGTAATTTAAAGTATCTTAATTTTGCACAGTCACAAATTTTGAAGTTGTAAATGACCTAATTTACCTAAAGCATACATGAAATGTGATAGATATAATAAACATGGATCGATATCCGTTTATTTCGCAAATTATATGGTCGTTATAACGATATACTTCGTCAGTACAACCTCGCATTGGGTCAAATGTAGCTGCAATAATGTAGCCCTATCCAATTTTTTTTAAATTCTGACGTTTTCGGGATAGGGCTACAATTCCATAAGATCTCCGTAATGGTGCAAAATAATTTTATGAATAACCGATAATATACTCTGTGTATTAGTCCCAAATGTTGTTTACACCAAAAGGAGTACCAACTTTGTGCTCGGGCATGTCTAATAAAGGTGTTTTTCATTAAATATAATGTACAGCATGCAAAATTCTTCGTCTGCTCCGCCATGCTTGTTATCGCGAGATCTCGTAGGTGGATCTAATGAAAAACCTAAACATTGACAATCAGCGCGAAAATGTAGTTACTCGAGCCACTTCGACAAAGAAAGGAAAATCATATTGTTGCAGAAAGAATTTACACTCTGCTGTTCGGTTTTTAACTTGATATTAAATTCACGAAATAGCTTTCGCCTCCATACTTGTCTATTGATGTAAATACTACCTTATATGGCATATGCAAATGACTTGACAATCGGAAGTTTATACTTCAGTACATCAAACATGGCGCACAAATATGAATCGAGAAATTGGAATTTATCGAAATTGTTGAAAACGGTAGAATAGAGCCTCACAAATCTTAAGTTGCAGGTTGTAAATTTATATATTGACTAAGAAACATAGAATATCATTTTATTTACGTAAAGAAAGTCAGGAAATGTTTAGAATGAGCGCAAATGTTGCGGGAGTGAATCACTCCCGCATTTGCACCATTACGGAGATCCTAAGGAGTTGTAGCCCTCTCCCTAAAAAAAAAAAATCAGAGAGGGCTACATTATTGCAGCTAGGTCAAATACTGTCTGACGTGTTTCATACCGATTGTTAAGCCGTTCTTGGCACACTGATTTTGACTGCAGATAACTCCGTTTACCTGATCAGGATATAGGGCTCACGGCGGGTGTGACCGGTCAACAGGGTATGCTTACTCCTCCTAGGCTCTGGTGTGTCCAGGGGTCCGTGTTTGCCCAACTATCTATTTTGTATTGCTTATAGGAGTTATGAGATTGATCACTGTTCGTTATCTTCACCTTGCATTGAAAACGTCGTACACAATCTTTGTTTTCAAAACAAATAATAAACTCTGTATAATGAGCTTGGGTATAATGTATAACCTTGATTATTTTTTGTGAAACACACTAGACACTAAACAGGAGAATTAATAAATAAAAGTTAGAAAAAAAACACCCACAAAATTTGGCATCGTCGATTAGACGGTTACCCACTGGTACTTCTCATCGATTCTCTCCATCATGTTGAGGGAGAGCGTATGTGGACTCGAAACCGTGGTTGGCGACGATGAAAATTTGGGTGAAAACATGAGTCAGTCCCATTAATACTTTTGATACTAAATTGAAATTCAATAGATATTTAGAAGGAGTAGATGTCATGATCCTAGGGGGTAAGGGTTTAATGGTTCCAAAGGGGAGTCAAAAATATCTACTGATTTTGAAAGACGTTTTCAAGTTTGCTTTTACAGCATAAAACCGAAATGCATATATAGGAAAAGCAGAAAAGGATGTACCAAAATCGTGAATTTCGCAACCCCAGGGTTTTGACTCCAAGACGGATCCAAATCATTCATATCTTGTTAATGTTACAATATATTATATTATGTAAAACCTTTCATCAGTATAGGCACTTTTCAAGGATATTTAATTTTTAAGAACACATTTTGTTTCATACTGTTGCTGAATTTTGGAATTGAGCTTAAAGATATTCAGAACATGGATTTTTTCTAGATTTTGTAGCCCTCGGGACTAGTGATACTTTTAACTAATACTCGGGTGACCGATAAGGCCTGTGGGCCTCTTGTTAGGAAAACATTCTAGTATTAAAGCAGAATCAACCTAATCAACATCTTGAAAGGAAGTTTTTTTTTTACTGTGGCTGACATGGGTGAATTATCTGAAATAAGATAACACATGTATTAATTCAATAGGTCTCATTTATCTACAATGACGCCAGGGTTCAACCCCCCCCCCCCCCCCCCCGCCCACCACGGGAATTCTTAATTTAATGGGATGCTATTTCAAGAAAGGTTTGGAATTGTGAACCACAAGTAACTTATAAGTATATTATACCGTAATCTTCTTCAGAGGTGCGAAATTCCTAAATCACACTGAATTTCATAATTGTTGCGCAGCGTGCGAAGATAGCACGGGGTATAGCGTCTACATAAACAACCGTTTGTATTTGTAGTATACACAAGTATTTATCATAAACTATTTGTCACTAGCTAATATTTACATTTTCGATGTTTTTACCTTTGATATCTTTACAATTTATAATGTTTTCAGTCAAAAACTTTCCGACCGCCAAATGGTATCTGCTTCTATCGCACATAGAACTACCAATCATTTAATTTTACATGTTTACACGCCTTTTCATGGGTTGACTTATCATATGAATATCGTATACCCCGAACAATAAAATAATAAAGGGCCGGAACTACTTTCTATTGGAATGTTGGGGATTTCCCTGAATGGTCTATTCATAAATTGGGAATCCTGAAAAGAACAACTTAACAACTCTATCGATCCAAATAAATTCATTCAACAAAAACATTAACATATTAAAAATAAATGATAAATAAACAATTAATTATACAAAATAAAATAAATATGACAATTTGAAGGAAAAACAACACACGCGCGTACACGTCTGCTTATGCAATTTCTGAAAATGGATTCCAAGGGAGGAAATTTCGATATTGGTACTTTCGATGATATTTTTCATTTTGTATCACGGGGGCTTGAGTTTCATCAACAGCTGATGACAAACTCATTTGAGTTTTTATATGATGAGAATGACAGAGAATATGTGGTGATTTCCCATGAAACCAAGCAAAAGAATTGGCAGGGTGGTCTCGACACATCTGATGCTCCACAGGATAAGCGAATGTACTCAACCGGGGATGACAATTGTCCAGTTCGCATCCTACGCCAAATTCTTCATGTCCCAGACCCGAATGCCACATCATTATTCAAATCACTGTTCCAAAGCTGAATCATGTGAAGTTTTGAAATTTGACAGACTTTGGGAAAACTGGAAAACTATTTTTGATCTGTAACCTAGAATAAGAAGTATTCAACCAATAATGCCGAATTAGTAGTGTGAAAGAGTGTGAGAATGTATAAAATGATTAATATTTATCTTCATTACTATTACTGATGATTATGTGAATATGGAAAAAGAATAAATTATATATAATAAAAAAAAATTGATTCATTATAGTACATCAATTATGCTAATAACAAGTCTTTATAAATATACAAATGTCTTATTATGTCTCTTTTTATCTAAATCACATTATCACAGGTGTTTGACGATTTATAATAATGATGTCAATGTGGGTAGTTGGTGGCACCGATGAAAATGACTGTGATAAGTGAAAGTTTTAAAATGTTCAGTCACTTGGAGCTATTACAGACTTCATTTTATGAATTGGGGTAAGAACTTCATTTTAGAAATGATATCTTATGCTGCACATTCTATGTAATAGCTTGTTGCAATGTGCAAACACTCTGTGTAGTCGTATAGTGTCAGGGCCCAGCTAAAAGTCAACCAAAAAATAATAAGGCATTTTCCGAGTTCATTTCTGCATATCTTGGGAAGTATACGGAATTTCGGGATGAACTTTGGTAGTAATGTAGATTGATTATGTATGAATAAATTAAAATACATACACAGTAGAATTTTATATCAATTAATTTATTGTTTTTACATCGGCTAATTTGGGTACCCTATATTTAGAGTTCTATACCTTTACTCTTTATATAGTAAATTCGACCCCCAAGCGATGCAATTGCCTGTGGTCAAAAGTAAACAGTTCGTGGAAGCCACCATTTCCGATTTTCAGTTGATGTTTTCATAAATTACTACGCCAATTATGAAGCGTCGTATAATGTAGTTCAAGAATAAATCTTTAATTGAACTCAAATCATATCATGTTTTATCATTCGAACTCAATGCTTTACATATTTAAATGATAAGGAATGAATATATTATATTTTCGGTGGATGTCGGGATTCCACGAAAAAAAGACGGAAAACTTTGCCTCATGCGCTACGCGCAATGATGTAATTTTCCGTCTTTTTTATTCGTGGATCCCTCCATCCACCGAAAAGATAATTTATATTCATTCCTTAATTGTAGTATAGATTTGTTCCTGAAAAAATCCTTCAAATGTTGGTCTAAGTTGTGTGACAATTCGTTATTGATAAAGGTGTTACTTATTCGCTCGAATTTTCCTGTGTTAACTTTTGTCGTAATTTTTCCGGGTATTACATGTACATGTAGGCCATGCTAAAGTCACGTAATTCACCACCGTGGCTAGGCCAAGGCACGAGCAGGATTTGAATCCACGACCTACCAGTCACGAAGCGAATACCCTTACCACTAAACCATGGTGACCGATCAAACCTAGATTTTAAACGTACATGTACCTAGAGGTCAGGTCTGCTCTTTCGCCAAGCGTTCGGCACTGGAAGAAAAATCGTTTCAATAACAGCATGACACTTCACGTGATTGAGTTGTTCACGTGCAAACGTTTGGGCAAGACTTCTCATAGATATCAATGAAACATGTTTTATTTTTGTTTTCAGTGACCAATCACATTGAAAGAATGACAGCGTGGTCATCTACATTCACTTTCATTTAAACCACACGGCCAATCCGTGAGTGTAATTACATGCTCTATCAAGCGAAGTGACACGCTGTTATTTTAACGATATTGTTACTTAAAATACGGAGGCTCTTGTTGAGACGGGTGTTGGGATGACACCTTGCATTGCTACGGCCTTAATTTCAATGCATATGTAAAAAAGATGTCGGGGTTCGAATCCCGGCCGCGACAGACCTTAGTCGTTAAAATAGGTAGGGACAGTTCCATCGCCAAACGCTCAGCATCAGGTGTGAATGTCACGGGTCCTTGGAGATGGCCTTAAACACTGTTAAAACGGATGTCCCGTGTCACAGTAGGTGTGGCACGCTAAAGAGCCCTCATTCCTCAATGGCCGTAAGCGCCGAGCATAGGCCTAAGTTTGAAGCCTTTCACCGGTCTTGGTGACGTCTCCATATGAGTGACAAATTCTGGAGAGGAACGTAAAAGAAGATACAATCAACCAATCAGCTTCATCTACTTCATCTAAAATCGATGGCGTCTCTATATAGGAGTGAAAAATTCTCGAAGGGGGGGGGGGGTGTATAAAACAACATACAAACATGTCTTTTATTTTAACACAAGTCAATCGTTTAGTAATATATCAAACCAGTTTTGTCGATTTTGGCGGGGATGTTTTTCTGTTTAATGCCATTTTCGCTGTAAGTAATTGATAGCTGGCTAGTACCACCATTGTATGTATAATTATATTGTATTCATTTTAAAACTGTTTTCTGCATTACGTGTAGATCTATTCTATTTGTTGATTAGGGGAGGGGGGAGTCCAAATGAAGGCATGGAACATCTAAGTAGAGATGCTAAGTAAATATTGAAGTTTAATGGTGTAATGCATAATATTTATTAGTAAATATTGAAGTTTAATGGTGTAATAAACTTTCATGATATTTATTTAAACCACAACCCTTTCCACAGGAGAAGACGCAGTATCTTGACATGAAAATGGATTAGATAAAATCTATAAAATCATCTTTTAAAAAATACATTTTTAGCTTTTCGAAAACCAATTACAATATCCCCATGTTCTATAGGTTCCATTATGTTCACTCAATGGACATAAATAGGGAAACTGCACTGCACTTAATGCTGACTCGATGATTCCATATGTAATGACACTAGATATTTAAAAAAAAAAGGTGAACCGGATTGGAAGTTTTTGAAAAACAGGAATAAGAAAAAAACCCTCAAGGATAGAATCTGTGATAAAAAATGATGGTAACAGCAGCCTCATTATACATGGTCTTTAAACGGTATACACACATTCGAGTTTGGATAGTGTAGAAGTTGGTTCAAATAGTGGTCACTGGGGTCAGGATGGAGCTCAATCGAATTAAAATCAAGCTTCTTAGATGCGCAGAGTTTACGGTGCGGATCTAAGAAGTCTTGATTTTAATTAGATTGGAGTGGAACCTCTCAGTATGGAGTTCAACGTTGATCAAATCATGATTCGTAGTGTTAGGGTGCGCTCAAAAATCATGATTCGTAGTGTTAGGGTGTGCTCACAGATCATGATTCCTAGTGTCAGGGTGTGCTCACAAATCATGATTCCTAGTGTCAGGGTGTGCTCACAAATCATGATTCTTATTGTCAGGGTGTGCTCACGAAACATGATTCTTAGTATCAGGGTGCGCTCACAGATCATGATTCCTAGTGCCAGGGTGCGCTCACAAATCATGATTCCTAGTATCAGGGTGCGCTCAAAAATCATGATTCCCACAGTGTTAGGGCGCGCTCACAAATCATGATTCCTAATGTCAGGGTGCGCTCACAGATCATGATTCCCAGTGTCAGGGTGCGCTCACAAATCATGATTCCTAGTGTCAGGGTGCGCTCACAGATCACGATTCCCAGTGTCGGGGTGCGCTCACAAATCATGATTCCTAGTGTCAGGGTGCGTTCACAGATCATGATTCCTAGTGTCAGGGTGCGCTCACAAATCATGATTCTTATTGTCAGGGTGCGCTCACAAATCATGATTCCTAATGTCAGGGTACGCTCACAGATCATGATTCCCAGTGTCAGGGTGCGCTCACAAATAATGATTCCTAGTGTCAGGGTGCGCTTACAAATCATGATTCCTAGTGTCAGGGTGCGCTCACAAATCATGATTCCTAGTGTCAGGGTGTGCTCACAAATCATGATTCTTATTGTCAGGGTGTGCTCACGAAACATGATTCTTAGTATCAGGGTGCGCTCACAGATCATGATTCCTAGTGCCAGGGTGCGCTCACAAATCATGATTCCTAGTATCAGGGTGCGCTCAAAAATCATGATTCCCACAGTGTTAGGGCGCGCTCACAAATCATGATTCCTAATGTCAGGGTGCGCTCACAGATCATGATTCCCAGTGTCAGGGTGCGCTCACAAATCATGATTCCTAGTGTCAGGGTGCGCTCACAGATCACGATTCCCAGTGTCGGGGTGCGCTCACAAATCATGATTCCTAGTGTCAGGGTGCGTTCACAGATCATGATTCCTAGTGTCAGGGTGCGCTCACAAATCATGATTCTTATTGTCAGGGTGCGCTCACAAATCATGATTCCTAATGTCAGGGTACGCTCACAGATCATGATTCCCAGTGTCAGGGTGCGCTCACAAATAATGATTCCTAGTGTCAGGGTGCGCTTACAAATCATGATTCCTAGTGTCAGGGTGCGCTCACAAATCATGATTCCTAATGTCAGGGTGCGTTAACAAATCATGATTCCTAATGTCATGGTGCGCTATCAGATGGGGTATATATCGTATTTACTTTAGCATGTAATTTTAAGAACAACGACTTAAAGACTTTGTATTTTGTGTCGCATACAATACGGAGAATATAATGTAATGTAGATTTAAGTTTCTTCATAGTGTGACGTCCACTCATAACAGGGATACATTTCTGTTTTATGTATGTAGGAAAATCCTCACAAATATTTTATTGAAGAATAAAATTTGGCTGAAACGAACGTAGCCTTTTGAAGCATAGGGTTGTTATGTTCCATTCATGGATCCGGGAAAGGTAAAGACACGGCCAGATTACAAGTGTGAATTAAAGTTTAACATAAGAAAACATCCATCGCTCAAATTTGTCCAAATTATAACCCTATGGTCAAGATATCAACAAAAGAGATTATCACTACAGAACAAACATACACTAATATAGGGAAAAATTTAACGTCAATTTTTAACACTACAAAAGATTATGATGTCAGAATTAATATGTATACAAACATTGTTTAGTCGTGTAGATTTATTTTTTCAGTACCATCATAGCAGTGTTGTTCACTAAAATATGGATGCCGCCATAAATTTTTTTTTTTGGTGGTGGTGGTGGTGGTGGTGGTGGTGGGGTTATGTAGGAATCAAGATTAACCTTTTTACCAGTATAACCCATAAATGTATATTTCTTCACGTAAATGCAAACTTGTACATGTACCATGATTTAAGGAGATAACAATGATAGGCATTGCGCCTGCAGTTCAGTCCTGTTCATGTAATGTTTTTTTGGCATGAAGAAAATATTTTTTTTACAACGATCAATATTGAAATATTTCTAATCAACAACACAACATAATACTTAATCTATCAACAACAATAAACAAAACACAAGTACACGCGTACTTAGTCTAGCTGTTGTTAACTACACACGTCTGATATCCGTGTATTGTTACATGTACTGTTATCTCATGCTATGCTGTATATAATGAATCATTACTAAAATCATGAATCTCAGTACATATCGCTAATTTAATTTTAATGTTAAGTGGTAGGATGTTGTGTACACAAGTGGCAGAAGTGAAGGTTGGCGTTTTCTGCTGGATTTTTCTGACATTTCTACAAGGTAAGATCTCGCCTTTTCTGGACATTTTTTAATGTCAGACACAAAGGAACGGTATACTAGTTAAAGAGAGAATTATTCTAAGAAAACACCTCACACTAATTAAATAAATAGATTTATTTGAAGAAAACACCTCACACTAATTTTAAAAAAGATTTATTTTAAGAAAAAACACCTTACAATTTAAAAAAAAAAAAGAGTTTTGTTCACAGAAAACACCACACACTAATTAAAAAAATATTCTAAGAAAATACCTCATACTAATTTTTTAAAAAAATCATTCTAAGAAAACATTTATGGAAAGACCCATAAAACGCAATATTATGTTTCTGACCTACGGTGTTAAGTTGTACATGTATATTACAATACTACAATTAGTAAAATGAATATGCATTGTAAATCCTTCATTTGACGTAGATCCGATGACATTTTCGTGCATTTTGAATCACAGGGTAACCTAACTGGTGACGCGGAAGGAATCTAGCAATGCTGACCCCCCCCCCCCCCCCCCCCCCCAATTGTTTTGGGCAATGTCTACCAGTAGATAATCAAGTTATAGAGGACCAAAAACAAAGTTTTAGACATCAAAGTTCTTGTGACTTTGATACTTTTTTTCAAAGTACATTTGAAATTATCCGAAATTAAGCACACACACCAAAAAATCAACAACAAAAAACCCACTGAAAATGTTAAATAAAACTAATTTCATTAAAAGTCAAAGAGACACCGTGGAATGTTCTTATGACGTCAAACAAACATCAGTGTTGAACACTTGAAATGTGTACGAGATGTTAAGATATTTCATCGATAATGATGACGATAACATGTAAAGGATATAACTTGTATCAATAGCATATATCAACCACTATTTATATAGCTTATTACGTATGTTATGAAATGTAGGTATTGATGTATACAATACATGTCAATTCGTGTTATCAACCGAAGTGAATAAATTATGAATATTACACTTACAATGCAATGGAGACTGTCACCGATATACTAGCTATTTCGAGAAGGCATTATCCTTATCATACTACATGTATATTCTGCAAACAAATTTTCATATGGATTAAATCTGCTCATATTTCTTATCCGATATTTGCATCATGTAAAAGTTTTTACTTCCGTAGGAGTTTCTTAAGTCGCGAATAAAATCTTTCTTTTTTTCAATTGGGATTATGTTTTGTTCTTGGGTACATTTCTTCAAAGGTAAATTTTTCACTTCTCGGTGAGAGTCATGTTGGACGGGTTTTTATCCGAGAACGCGTTATCAATATATGTTTATCTTCTTTGGATCAGTTTGTGTGTATATTCTAATTCTTGTAGGTTAACATTTCTGAAAGCAAAGATCACTTCAATTTAAATATCTTGTCTCTCTCTGATATCTTAATTATAATTTCTATTTTGTTAGACTGCAATGGTGCCTATCGCTCCTACAGGTCATACCGATCCTATAGTTATTACGATTATTACTACTCGTCTGGAACTTCTTCATAGTAAGTATACCCTGTATCATCACAAAGAAAGAGTTGGTGAGTTGGTATCACAGTATTAAACTAAAAAAAAAAAAAAAAAAAAAAATCAGGAAAATATGCAGTTCCAAAGTATATAATATCACTAGCGCTTAATGAACTTTAACATCCATCCGCAGGTGAATACAAATTGAATATCATTCGTGTCATATTGAATTTGTATTCGCCTGAGGATGGTTGTTTTAAAAATCCAGAAAGCGCTAGTGACATGAATATACTTTGGAACTGCATATTTTCCCCAATTTTAATTTTAATTATATCATTTAACCATCATTAGATGTTCTGCTAAATATTTTTGTAGTTGGTGTGTATTGTGAACACTCATCCAATCAGTCTCAATGTACCTTTCCCATTTTCCATTTCCGTTTACTTGCAGTGGAGGTGTAATTGGCGGAGTCATTTCTGGCCTCATTTTCATCTCCTTTGCAGTGGCATTATGTGTGTGTTGCTTCTGTCGTCATCAACGAAGAAGAACCTCTCCCGTCGGTGTTAGATTTCTCAACTCTACAACACCACAACAAACCGTCATCACAAGTAATCTACACGTAGCACTCTGGTTTACTAATTAATCAAATGTAACAAGTATCGGATCTGATTGTAGATACGAGATCAAAGAAATAAGGATGTGTTTAAAACGCACTAAAAATTATCCACGACACGAACAATATTCAATTGTCAAATTTTTGGGACGACCTGTCAGTTTCCTCAGGACGAGGACACACACACACAACACACACAACACAACACAACACACACACAACACAACACACACACACACACACACACACACACACACACACACACACACACACACACACACACACACACATATATATATATATATATATATATATATATATATATATAAACTCAAACAAACTAGCCCTGAAACTAAACTACAAAGGTCAGGGGAGAAAGAGCATCTACACATTGAATTTGTCAGGTCTTTCACAGAGCTATAAAAAGTCTATTCTCAAGAAATAAGGTTTGACATTAAACCCATATGTTACTACCATTATTACTTTCCTTTTTGTTAGAATCCCGTGGGGATCCTGGTTAGAGTATGTTCTCAGTAACCCTTGCTTGTCGTAAGAGGCGACTAAATTGGGCGGCCATTCGGATGAGACCCCAAATGTTACAGCAGGTGTGGCACATTAAAGATCCCTCCCTGCTCAAAGGCCGTAAGCGCCAAGCATACTGTAGGTCAAAATTTTGCAGCACTTCACCGGAAATGGTGACGTCTCCATATGAGTGAAACATTCTCGAGTGGGACATTAAACAACATACAACCAACCCCCTTGTTAGAATACATGGCAGTGTGCATGGCAAAAATGCGCAGAAATTTTGAAAAAGTGTATTAAAAAATAATAATAAATAAATAAAAAAATAAGATAAATCCTTGTGTTCAGTTAAAGTGAATGCGGAAGTAAAGTTAAACACTTTCAACAATTGATTTTATTTTATTTTCAGTGAAATACATGACAATACCCCCCCCCCCACCCCCCCAAAAAAAACACTGCTTTTGATTCTATGTCAATTAAACAAATGACGAAAGATATATGTATATTTGAATACAAGTATATGGACTACATATACATGTTTATTCTTGCCTGAGAACTGAAATCACATTTAGTTCACTTACAGATTGAGTTATTTCTATTTTGAGTGGATTACGTATTCCTTGCAGCCAATACCACGCCTGGACTCTATCCACCTCCGTACAACAGCCAGCCGGTATCTTATGGTTTTCAACCTGCAGTAGGACAAACAGTGGATCCGCCTCCCTCATACAACCCACCAAACCCTCAGCATACTGAATCTGCACCCTCTTATGAATCAATGTTCGGCAAAAATGGATCTGAACAATGAATTAAAACGAATTTCCCTTCCGCGTTAAAGTAAGGAATGATTCTTCAAATCAAGAGATAGTCACCAAATGTACATATATTTCATGGCGTTACTGTAAAAAAAATACTAGAACATTATATGTATAAGGGACTATAGATTATGAGTATTTAGTGGTGTGGTATAACTATCATTTTAGATATTTTTTTTATTCTTAAAGTTTCATAGTAATTATAATGTTTGGTTATTCATTAAACACATTGCACCAGAAGTCTTCCAAAACAGTTTGAACTGTCAAAAGTAAAGCTTAAGGGATATGCAATTTTTTTTAATTTTATTTCAAAACAACCAAACTGAGTATACAATATATATCCACACCAAACTCATGAAATTCAGACCCCTAATGTCTGGGGTCTAGGCACTGAGCAGCTCTCTGTCGAGGGAAAAATGGATAAGATTTTTAAGTCTTTGATTTATTACCCACTTTGTCTTTCTCGTCATCGTGTAATTTACTAATTTATCACGTCCTTATTCGTTTACGTATTTGTAAATTTTAAAAAAAAAAGAAATCTAGTGAACAATATTTTAAAATCGTTCCACCTGAATATTTGGAATTGTCGAGAATAATGCTATTTACAATGATAAGCATTGATTTATTGCCATACAAGTTGTGTGGTCGAACACAACATCTAGTCCAGCATTTCCAACTGCGGCTACATTTTGACACAACTAGCACCTGTTGATGACCGTTTAAATTTCAGTATGCATGCACATATATGCTTTATGATGTCCCAAGACACAATTTGTGAAGGGGAAATCTCGTGAAATTGAGGCACGGGGTAAAAAGTTCTCAAACAACGTCATCGGCATCAAAGGAAGTGAGGACATTCATTGTACCCCGCCTTCTCTACATTTAATATCGATCTTTACTGATGTTTGTAAAATACGTAAAATGTTACAAGAAATGTGAAGGGAATCCTTTTAGCATTTAATTTAATTAAGGTGCATGTATGCATATAAACTACATTTTGTATATGATAGATTATGCAGTTTTTTCACTATCATTTGTCTTTTACATATGGTTGTTATTGATTTCTTGATCTGTGTTTTGTATGTGATGGATAAACTTGGTGACATTATATATACACACAAAGTATACAGTGACCTTAATGACATTATATTTATTTTTGCTGTTTATATTATCGTTAATTTTTCCACATGTTCCAAAGTTAACAATTGTCTATGGCAAGCCCTTTTACTTAGATATATATATTTTTTACTTTTAGAGATATCTCTTACATTTAGAGAAATATCTCTTTCACTTAGAAAGATATCTCTTTCACGTAGAGAGATATCTCTTTCACTTTGAGAGCTCTCTCTTTCACTTAGAGAGATACATTTGTATCTCCTATACTTTAAGAGATATCTCTTTCAGTTAGAAATATATCTTTCACTTTGAGAAATATCTCTTTTCCTTAAAAGATATTTATCTTTCACTTTGAGAGATATCTCTTTCACTTAAAGAGATATATCCTTCACTCAAAGATATATCTTCTTCACTTAAAGAGATATCTCTCTAAGAATTCCTAGAGATATATCTCTCAAAATATAAGATATATCTCTTTAATTATTGAAAAAGAGATATCTCTCAAAGAGAAAGAGATTTTTCTTTCCAATATCTTTTATTTTGAATACTTGAGGAATTCTCCTTATACCGAAAGCCCGCCAAAGTAAATGATGGCTGCAATCCTGGGCGAGGAGTTCGCGTTTACCGCATGTGAAGTGAATACAGGTAACAAAAAAGGAATTGATAACATGTGTGAGCTAGACTGGATTTACATTTATAGCCTCTCGGCAACTTGATAATGTTGCTTCAACCACCTCTTCAACTTTTTTCGCCATTTTACACTAGAAGTATTTTGATTGGTTAAAAATAGGGTTACATCATATTAATGGTAATGCAACAGGGAGAAGTCATTATGATCACCGGGTGAAAATCTGTATAATTTAAAGAGATGTCTCTTAAAGTTAAAGAGATATCTAGTTTTTAAAATTTAAAGAGATATCTCTCTAACTTAAAGAGATATCTTTTTTACATTGATAGAGAGATATCTCTTTACATTAGGGAGGTATATCTTTCTCTTTGAGAGATATCTCTTTAGCTTTAAAGATATTTCTCAGAAAGAAAGAGATATCGCCCTAGCTTAAAGAGATATCTCTTTTGTTTAAAGATATATCTTTTTTTAGTTAAACAGATATTTCCTTAGCGTGAAAAGATATCTTTCAAACTTACAGATATGTCTCTACAACCAATAAAGATATCTCTCTAGTGTAAAGAGATATCTCTCTTATTTAAAGAGATATCTTATTTTACGAATAAATAGTAAACGGGCTTGCTTTAATTGTCCTTAATGGCAGTCAGATATATAAGTTGTTTTGTTTGTTTATTTGAAGTCCCTTCGGAAATATTTCACTCATATTGAGACGTCACCAGCAGTAGGCAAACATACAGTTACCCATTTGTTTTATTTGCTGTTGGAAATTTACTCCTGAAAAAGCAATTTGAAATAATCATAAAATACCAATTGCTACCATTACTTGTATATGTATATTATTATGAAATATTTTGAATTTCACGTTTTGTTGAATTATTTTTAACACATCTCAGAAATTTTAGAAAAGTTATTATTTTTCCGATCCACTGTTTTAGTGTATAAAATGTTTCTCTACCAAGTGTAAAACTGAAAAGATTGAAATAAAATTTTAAAACACAGACTAATCGTTTTTACTCGGGGGCATCTATCATACAAACTGCAAGTACACATAATAGTAAATAAATGCTGGACCTCTAACACAATTTTGAACTTCATGGCAAAGTTCACGTTTTCTCTGATATTCTCCTTTACTCTTTGGTTTCAAAACAACCACACTGAGTCCACAGACTCCCCACCAAAATCATAAAATTCATAGCCCCTGGGGTTCAGGCACCGAGTCCACAGACTCCCCACCAAAATCATGAAATTCATAGCCCCTGGGGTTCAGGCACTGGACAGCTTTCCACAGTTCATAGAGTGAAATTGCATAATTTAAAAGAAATTTATTAAGAACGATGTACATGTAGTAATAAGGACAGGAGCCTCCACTAAATTTGTGAAATCCAGGGCTCTTTGATATTATAGACAGCTGCTTCTTCAATAAATAACTTAGAACTATTCTTATGTTGTGATAATTTATCCAATTTTAGAGATTACTTTGTTCAACACCAATCTGATTCTAGTCAAAAGTTCATATTTAAAAAGATGCTAGAGATTCTCATTGGCAATACTAGAATCTGTTAGTCTTTGAATATCACGTTTGTCTGACGTTTTTCATAACAAATGTTAAGCCGTTCTTTACATATTCATTTTGAATAGGGCCACTCCGTTTACCTGATCAAGATTGAGGTCTCCAGAAGGTTGTGACCGGTCAATAAGGGATGTTTCCTCTTCCTGGGTACTTAATCTTACTTCTGGTGTTTCCAAGGATAAGTGTTTTCCATGCTCTCAATTTTGCATTCTTTATAGGATTTACGAGATTGAATTGCTTGCTCTTTATCTTCATCTTTCTTTCTTTTTAACCACGTATACGTTTCTAATGTCTCTTTATCATAAATTTCTGGTCATTCCTATATGTCATTGTTGACAGGGACTATTACTAGTCACTTTGCTTATCACTACTGCACGATATAATCTCACACAGAGAATGGAATATTGACACAAGAACCAGACATTTCTTTGCGTTGGCAGAGACGTCTATTATTGGAATAACTATGCAGTCATTTTCTGTTCTAGATATTCTAAAGTATAAAGATTTTTAAAAATACCATTTAACTGAGTTTTCCATCTGGCCTGGAGGTTTTAAAACGTTTACCGTACTCATACTCAAACTAGGTCATGTTTGTTTTGAGTACACCTCTGAGCAAGCTCCCAGCATACTCAAAAAATCTTGAGAATGTACTTCATTTGAGTGTGAGAATGATTTTATAAAAGTTTTTATAACCTTCATTTTGAGTGTGAGTACGATTTAGAGCACGGAGTTCAAGTATGGAGACGTGCTCAAGAAATTGTATAACTTCCAGGCCTGGACCTCAGGGCAACTAGTTTAATCGAGATCCCTGCCCTATTAGTAATGTGCACTCAATTCAATTTATTAGGTTTCAGGATCATATTGATATCAAATGATATTCGTAGTATGTAATGTAGATAGCTACCTCTGAAGCAGGAACGTAGTCCGCGAATTCTACATTTTGGTAGTGGTTTGATACTATGGTTTCAGTTTGGCTGTATGATATCCTCGAGTGAGCAAAATATACTGCATTCAATACTATACTATAGAACCCTATAAGGACTGATGGTGCATTTTTACTTAAACGGGTCTAACACTACAGGTATGTCTGTCTGTCAGCACTTTTTCATGGCACGCGATAAAGTAATACTAGCTGTCATTTTGGTGTCGAAAATGCTTGTTGCAAAATTGTGATTAACTACGTCAATGACAGAAAAAATGAGGTTTAATTTTTTTTTGTCAGAAACTCTATTCAGAGGCTCTGAATGAAGCAAAATTACATTATTGTCTTCCTGTACAAAAATTTACTTTATAGCTATATAATGTTATATATATTCAATAGAACCGAAATCTTTAGTTTGATCAAATCTTAAACTTATTTTTAATTTTACCAACGGATATGGTACATACAACCCTATCACAATAACAAATTTTTACAACAAAATAAAATTAATATCTAGAGCTAATATGACGTCATGTTTTCTTAAATCTCATACATAATACTCGGATTTGACAGGGAAAGACCCTTTTCCGTTTTCCTGTATTTCGGAGTTGTTAATACGTGGTTACTCAACTAAGAATTTGTTAATATCATTAAGATAATAGCACTTTCTACTGTATGCAAGATCTTGAGATTACCTGAAAATATTTCCATAGAATTTAGAGGTAATGCTTGAGTAATGCTCGAATTAGGAAAAGGAAGACCCTTTTCGATTTTCAGATGTATTTGTTATTGATAAGAATGATATTATTTAATACTGATTAGATGACAGCGCTTTCTATGTCACGTGACATCATCGAGTCCAGAAAAAAAAATCATGGGTGGATGTACCAACCATACCGACTAGATACACGCAGCACTGAAGGGTAATATTCATTACGGGACCCTCTCTGACTTGTCATTTTCTACTCCTATGGATCTTTTGGCTTTCATTTGTATATTTTACATGTATAAAATCTTCAAATGATACAACAAAACCATGATTATGGCATCTATTTTTACAACAAAGACAGTGCTATTACATGTATGAGTATTGTGTGGAGTAAAATCATGTCCAATCTAATGATTGCTAAATGTCTGTGTTGGTCTACAAGTCTGTCTGTAACTATATATGTAACTACGTGTAATAACTTATAAGATACTTCAAACAGTCCTATGTGTGTATGTATGCTGTTTATGTATGTTGTACGTGTGCATTTATTCTTGTCGCACAAAACCTCTCAAGAGAGCTTACGATGTTGTACATTCTGTAATATATAACCTGACTTCTGATTGTTGGGTATTGGGAGTTTTCGAGAAATGACGCCAAAATAAGCTTCGCCGCTTGAACTGCCACATCATTCCTGACTTTACAATGTATCCCATGCAACTCGGCTCATGCACCCCTGGGTGCATATATTGATTTTTTCATTTTAAAGTCTAGTGATTTTTTTCTTCTTCTGAAATTTGTAAATCTAAGGAAAAATTTTATGTCGTGTCTCTTGTTATCGCGCAAATACTTCTGTAATCCGCAAACTACGTGATAACCTGATGTTGCTGGAACTTCCGCAAATGGACTTTGCGCAATGAGCTACATATGTAGTACTATTTCATTCACTGTGTATGTGACGCTCGCAAGGAAGACGGCAGTGAACATCCGCCCAAATCAGGTTATCACGTAGTTTGCGGATTACGGAAGTATTTTCGCGATAACAAGAGACACGACATAAAATTTTTCCTTAGATTTACAAATTTCAGAAGAAGAAAAAAATCACTAGACTTTAAAATGAAAAAATCAATATATGCACCCAGGGGTGCATGAGCCGAGTTGCATGGGATACATTGTAAAGTCAGGAATGATGTGGCATATTTATAATTGTGAAAAACTAATTTCAGTTTTAAACTTTTCGAGTTATTGTCCAGAAACCAGATTTGTCTGAAGTTTTCAATCTATTTTCGGTCACTGTGACCTTGACCTTTGACCTTTTTTCTCCACAATCGATAGGGGCCTTGCTTTGCTGGTATCCAACAATATATCCAAGTTTAATTTGATTCAAATTAAAAAATTTCGAGTTATCGTCCTGAAACCAAAATGTTTTGGAATTTTAAATCTATTTTCGGTCACTGTGACCTTGACCTTTGACCTATTTTCTCCAAAATCAATAGGGGTC
The DNA here is from genome assembly GCF_947568905.1 of Ostrea edulis. Taxonomy (NCBI): domain Eukaryota; kingdom Metazoa; phylum Mollusca; class Bivalvia; order Ostreida; family Ostreidae; genus Ostrea; species Ostrea edulis. Next base: position 71,120,485 of record NC_079164.1, on the reverse strand, counting down.
TTCCTTACCTGGTACATAACAATATTTTTGAGTATCATTTGATTCAGATTTACACTTTCTGAGTTATCATCCGGATACCAAATTTTTCTGAAATTTTCGTTCTATTTTCGGTCAATGTGACCTAGACCTTTGACCACTTTTCTCCAAAATTAATAGGGGTCTTTATTACCTGGTACCCAACAATATATCAAAGTTTCATTTGATTAGATTGTAAAAATTTTGAGTTATCATCCGGAAACCAATTGTTAACGCCCGCCCGCATCACCAAACCAATAGCCGAGTTCAACTTCGTTGCAACTCGGCTAAAAAAATCTCTAATGTCCAAAGGATCCAAATAATCAAGAAGATGAAGGCTTTCGGGAAAAGGAATACTGGGAAGCAAATCTGCAAAAACTTTACAATATGCAATTGTACTTTGGTGTAAGAGGGTAGGGTGTGAGGTATATGTTAGGCTCTTTGGACCGAGGGGCTTTGGACTTTGATGAGCACACGTGACAACTGGCGTGGATGGACGAGGGAAATTAGTAGATTTTCATAGCGGTTCAAACAAGAAAATCAGAGAGGAGTTATTTGCCTGTGTTTCCAGAGTAAGGGTTGTCATCACCACTGTCAACCAAGCGTGTTAGAAAAAACACGTGTATTTCATTTGTTTTTAAAATTAAAAAGCATTTAATTAAAACACAAGTTAATGTGATGCATATAAAGTTATATGCTTTTAGTTTCCTACCTCCAGCTGTAGCAATTCCTTGATGCTCTTGGATACGACGGTCAGTTTTAAAGACACCAGCTTGCAGAACATTTTATACGATATGGAACTCAAGTTGTTGGTGTGAATAAGATTAAATGATTCATGAAAATATTGTGTACAAGGGTGGTCTGATTGGAGACTTAGTAAATTTTAGATCCTCACACACCAAAAGGTGTGAAAATATAATCACCGAATGACGAGAATATGGACGAACACGGAGAAAATGTTGAAAATACGCTGGATTGGTTGATTGATTGTATATTGTTTTAAAGTTATGATAGCTCTCAATATGAAAATTTATTTTGTTATAAAAATATGCAATTACGATAATTTTATATGTAACTTTATCCATAATCATTGATAAAATCAAAATTAAGTTTAAGATTTTATCAAAATAAAGATTTCGGTTCTATTGAATATATAGCATTATATAGAAATAAATAATATGGGAAGACAACAATGTAATTTTGATTCATTCAGAGCCCCTGAATAGGTTTACTAACACAAATATTAATAACAAAAGTTTATAAAGCTCATTTTTTTTTCTGTCATTGAAATAGTAAATCACAATTTTGCAACAACAAAAAAATTCAACATCAAAACATTAGAGCTAGTATTACTTTAACGCCAATCGAGAGTTTTTCAATCATTTGGGGACGTGAGCATTGCCGGTAAGGGGTTGTTAAATTTAGGCCTATGCTCGGCGTTTATGGCCATTGAGCAGGGAGGGATCTTTATCGTGCCACACCTGCTGTGACACGGGCCTCGGTTTTTGCGGTCTCATCCGAAGGACCGCCCAATTTAGTCGCCTCTTATGACAAGCAAAGGGTACTGAGAACCTATTCTAACCCGGATCCCATGGGATAAAAAAATATGATTTCTAGTCAACTCGTACCCTGACCGACTCGTACCCAGGTCAACTCGTACCAAAGAATCTGCCCATAATGCAATATATCTATGCGCATATAAGTGACATATCGCTTAGGTACGAGTTGTCATCAATTGAAGAGGAGGAGTCAACACGTAACCAGATTCTTGGGTACGAGTTGACTTTTACCTTTTGGGTACGAGTTGACCTATTGGGTACGAGTTGACCTGGGTACGAGTCGGTCAGGGTACGAGTTGACTTGACTCCAAAAAGATGCTGAAGAATGAAGTAAACGTAAACCCGAAATCTAATGTCTGTTTTGAAAATAGTCATATTTCGTTAGATTTTCTATAATTAGTAGAAGTGTTGGAGAACGTGTTTAAAGTACACATCTGATGTAGGGAAAATCCTGAATTCAGTAACATCAAAGAACTTACTGATGTTCTCTTTTCTTCTCTCGTTTTTGAATAGTTACTGACAAGTATAAAATTTGTATGTTTGCACTGTGTTATAATTCAAAAAGTAGCTATCGCATTGGAAGATACATGTATGTACACTGGGTTTAACAAATAGGCAAAATGTACTTTACGACTTCTGATATTTAAATTGTTTCAATCGAGTGCTTTCAACGTACATTTCAAAACATGTAAACTGTGAACAAAGAAATACGCACCTGCTTATTGCGTTGAAACATCTATATGTGTATATGGCCTTTTAAAATATGATTGTAACAGGGATGTGACTGAATTCCTCAGAAATCAGAGGAAAACTGGTCAAAAAGGGAGGAAAACACCTCACCCTACCTGGAAAAATATCATTTTCTGCCACTTTATATCAAATCCAGAGTGTTTCATTTTTTCGAAAATTGAGCAAATCAGAGGATTTCCTCTGAAAAGAGGAAAAATCACACCCCTGTTGTAAAAACTGGTGCTTGGCTCGTCAAAATTATTTTTGCATCTCTGTTAATGAATATTCATGAACTGAGTCATCGTCGGAACCCACGGGTTTTCTGTCCGTTAAACTGCATTCAATGCAAGATGAAACCCGTGGAAACGAAAGGTCGGCTGGCACCCAACGAAGTAGGATCTGCATCTGGACAGTAATTTGGTAATAATTTCCATTTCAGAATTTAAGAAATATCTAATAACTGTTACCCAACTTACATGTTGAATTATCTCTGTTAGCTTGCTCTGGCGTTTCAACTCAACGTAACACAATGCCCCGGGCCGAGTGTCGTCTGGCGCCGGTATTTATACCTTGTTCACCGGATACCCAACGTTACCAATGTACACAGTGACGTACTGCACACATGACATCACGTTCTTTGGTGATCGTGCCAAATTTAGCAACTGGAAGTATGGAGTTACCAATGTCGATTCGGTAGGCTGTATAACGTAAAAATACAGCAAAAATACGTAAAAGCGTTGAGTGCCAGTGACTATAATTGATACAAACAAGGTAAGGAAACACCAATGGTTGATTGCAGGTATCTTTTGTTAATAAAAGTGAGTTAAGCGCTATATTTCGATGTATATCTCTGCACCAAAGTCACCAGCACGTGCACCGATGTAATACACAACATGTCACCAGTCATGGGTTATTATCCAGACTCCGAATGGAAATACACAAGCGTTTATAGTTTTATGTATATTACGTATATATCGATGACTGCACACTCTTAGATATTCCTGTATTATACATCGTAGATTTATAGCGCTAACATTATCAACACAAAGATCTTCACATTACAATATTATATTCTTTCAATGTAAAACTTATACGGTACCAATTTTGATGCACCAGATGCGCATTTTGACAAATAATGTCTCTTCAGTGATGCTCAACCGAAATGTTTGAAATCCGAAATAACTATGAAGTTTTAGAGCTAAATATAGCCAAAAACAGCGTGCCAAAAAAGTGGAGCCAAATTCGTCCAAGGATAAGAGCTATGCGTGAGGGAGATAATCCTTAATTTTGAAATGAATTTCTAAATTTTATAACAGCAATTAAATATATATCCGTATTTTCAAGCTAGTAACGAAGTACATAGCTACTGGGCTGTAGAGACCTTCGGGGACTAACAGTCCACCAGCAGAGGCCTCGACCCAGGGGTCATAATGTAAAACTTATACGGTACCAATTTTGATGCACCAGATGCGCATTTCGACAAATAATGTCTCTTCAGTGATATGCAGGAGGTTGAAGACGAACATCTTTTCTTATTTCTTTGCCCAAAATATAACAATGAGAGGTTACAATTAATGGAAACCATCTCAAGAATCAACTCACATTTTTCTGTTTTGACACCTACTGAGAAACTAATATGGATCTTAAATAATGAAAGTAAAGACATTATATGTTTGCTTGGAAAATTTATTTTTGAAAACAGTAAAAGAACCAATGTATAAACATATGTATGTTCATGTGCAGGTTTTTGGAAGTTTATCCTTGTTGTTAGATGTAATGGAACATTTAAATGTATGAGTACAATATGCACATTTTTAAAATCTAACTTTACAAAAAAGTATAATGATATTTCATCATCATCAACAATAGAGACAATGATGCCTGGTTATGGTTATGTAGTGAGCAATATTGTTGAGTTTCTATAGAAATAATGCTTAAATTATACTTCTTTTGTCAACTATGCCTTCCGGGGCCCTTGATTGGTCAATAAAAATATCTTGTATCTTTTATACAAGTGGAAATCAACTTAGAAATTTGAATTTCAATCCAATATTTTCTAGGGAGTCCGTGCTCAAAAATGTTCCCACTCAATCCGCATTGAGGTAGCATCCGCGCTTTGCATTGTGACATCAAATGTTTTGACTGTAACAGATGAACATCACGAATGCTGTATATTTCATGTCTTGCCAGTCTTAGGAGAGCAAGGTCCGACATGAGAATAAACAGGATTTTCAAGATTAGAAGGAACACACTAATCATATCAACTGCAAATTTCCTAAGTTATGTTGATTTTTTATGCCCCCTAACTAAAGTCGGGGGTGGGGGGGGGGGGGTTATATTGTTTTTCTACTGTGTGTCTAAAACTTGAATGGTGAGTGAAAGGGCTCTCATATTTCATAGTTGTATTCTTCGTAACAAGACATTTCTTTTGGTATCAAAGGTTTTGACCTTGTGATCTTGACCTTTGAGTTTAACCTACTTTTGATTGATTGAATATTGTTTAACGTCCCTCTCAAGAATATTTCACTCATATGGTGACGTCAACATTGCCAGTGAAGGGCTGCAAAATTTAGGCCTATGCTCGGCGCTTATGCCCATTGAGCAGGGAGGGATCTTTATCGTGTCACACCTGCTGTAACACTGGATCTCGGTTTTTGCTGTCTCATCCAATGGACCGCCCCATTTAGTCGCCTCTTACGACAAGCAAGGGGGTACTGAGGACCTATTCTAACCCGGATCCTCACGGGAACCTACTGTTGAAAAGAAAAATCTAAGCTAGGCAATATATCTTGGAACTATTTAAGGTAATGGCAAGAAATTAAGAAATTTCCTTTGATGCCTTGGCGTTTTTGGTCATATGACCGTAGCCTTGAAGTTTGACCCACATTTTAAAACTTTAACCAAAACTTTAACCGATCTCAAAATTTTTGAATGCTGTGTGATATGTCGTTCGTATTCCATGCATGCATTCCTTGTGACAAGACCTCTCTGTTGGTACCAAGTGTTTAACCTTGCAACTTTGACCTTGTATCTTAACCCAGTTAACTAGGTTAAAGTGAACCTAAGCAATATCAGCTGAAATGTTCAAGGTAGGAATTTCAAATGTTGTATATAGATTCCTTATGGTAAGACCTTAACTTTCATACCATGATTTTTTTTCTTCGTCTTGTGGTATTGTATCATGGTTATTTCGTGACTGCCTTGACATGGGCAACAGACACAAACTTCACCAGAAAACCCGTTAACAAGGTTAAAGTTTGTTTCTAAAATATAACCTAATCAAACACAAGTCTTTAATACGATTTGGCGTCCTTGCCATGGCCATTTAATGATACATTGGAGAAAGTACAAATATAATGCAATGTGTGCGCCGATGATGATAATAAGGCAGCATAAGATACATAAATATAGATATTGAGTAATATAAATACCATCTTAATCCAAGGGAGCCTGAAAAAAAAAATACCCCCCCCCCCATCCCGGAGACAGCATTCTATGCAAAATTATGCTTAACAGTCAACACTCAGGACAGGAATTTTTGGAAGTCTGTAATGGACAGTCGATGAACCTCAGTCTGCATCGATACACGCCATGATGCTGAAACGAGAAATTAACAAACCGGAAACGACAATCGAAGAACACCATTACAAAAATGAAAGAGATGCCAAGGGAAATAAAAAAAATTAAGGGGAAGAGGGAGAGTGGGTATACATCTTTTTTGTTCGAATGACGAAATGAATAGGAGTAATATATGAAATGCGCGTAGCAATGAACTAGGAATTTCGTACGACGAACCCGATGTATTTCTAACATAATACCAGATTTATCCATATTAGATAAACCCCATTATATCACGACCCGATGGGACTAGGTTAGGACCACAATATGGGGTCAGCATTTTTCATGGAATAAAATAGCAAAATTTTTTTTTTTAAATCACAATGGCTGAACGACCCATGTAAGCGATGTGACCCATGGGCCTCATGTTCATTGTGAAGGAGAAGATAATGTATGTATATGTGCACGAACAAACATTTTTATATTTGATTCTGAATAAAGTATCTAATAATGTACTCTTCCCGGCTCAACCAAGTAAAATGAAACATGAAATAGAAATTATTTCATAATAATCACCAATGGGTTGAGGATTTTAATGTCTCTACGGTAGCGGTTATTTTTAATCTTTGTAAACGAAGATATAACCTGTGTCCTACCCCGTCACGCTTTGCAGACCACTTATTGGATACATGTCAATAAATTCTAAATCTTCACATCGGGGAGTGCTTGCGAAATGTTACACTTTTGTGAGGGGAATTACCGTCTAAACCCGTCGCAGTCCAATGCATTTAGGGGAAATCCGAATAATTTCATGTTTACGGCACAGGCAATTGCATCGCTTGGGGTCGAATTTACTATATAAAGTGTACTCTTTATATAGTAAATTCGACCCCAAGCGATGCAATTGCCTGTGGTTTACGGTGGTACATTGTATATAGCGCGGGTAGTATGGAGCTGTTGAGGTCGAGCAGTATAAATGGTGTCATTGTGTGGTGGAGTAAAGGTGGCAAGTCTTTAAGATTTGCACCTTGCAAATAAAAAAATACGTTTACAATATTTGTTTATAAACGTGATAGAAAAAAAAAAAACCAAAAAAAACCCGGAGTGATATTTATGATATTTATTCCCTGTAATTTCTGCTGTAGTGTTCTTTCAAATTGAGTACTACACTATAATACATTGAACACTGTGACCGCGGGTGGAATCCGGTCACATTTAATTAATACATGTAACCTTTCAAAATGTTAATGAATCATCTGATGGAGTGCGCCAGGCAAATCAGCTGAGCCTGTCCTTGGATCCAGGAAGATCTCACAATACAGTTCATAGGAGTAATTCTATAGCATCAATTGTAGCCAGATGTTTCCCGAGATAATCAATGTATACACGTAGAGAAGGCATATACATGACCCCCCCCCCCCCCCCCGAAAAAAAAAAAACCCACCGACAACGGTCGCAAACTGACACTTCCGAGGGGAAGGTGCTAACAGTATAATTCAAAAGGGGAGGGATAACGCCATGTAAAAGGTTAGGGTGTACATATCAACCATAATACAAGTCACATAAAATAAAATGTTTGTCCATCGTAGTTTCATAGAATAGTTGGCATGCACACAAACCACGCCTCTTAATTAAATAGTTTATGTAAGAAAGAGTTATCTGTTGATCATGAGACGCATTTCAGGCTAACAGACAAGAGAAATATAAATATCACATTATTGAGTAGTAAAATAAAAGTACTAAGTACTTACTATCTCCTAGTACATGCTTTTACGGTATTTTCAATTGTTATACTCTGTGACTGGTTATAATTAATGTCACCAAATCTGTCCTCCATGATTCATTTCATTCACCTAACCATACTCTGCTCTTTTCACGCGTACCGTGTGTATTGTCTTTATTGTGTGTATTGTATATAGAACCTCATGTACCATAAAGTGGTGTGAGAGAATAAACTGAAACTGTAACAAGAAAGGGAGGCTACATATGTTTTGACTTTAAGGAGTACATGTATGTAGACAACCGAGTGCCGATCTCAAAATGAATGCAGAATGAGTTACATGAAGAACATGGACGAGGGAAATACAGATGACAAAATAAAACTATTGAGTACCCCTATGATATTAGAGAGTTACATGACGTGCACTTCTAATGGGCACAAACTGGGCGCCTTATAGACGTCACGATTGCAAGACAGTGTGAACATCTTGGTTTAGTGTAAAATGTTCAAAAACAAAATGATTATAAAAATCAAATTTATGAATCTAATATTCATATGTATTGAAGGAGAAGAGTGCGTAGACGGTGAACAAAAGCATGCTGGCGTGAAACATTGCTGTTCATACCCTCCTGTATTTCAAAAAAATATTTATCTATTGATTATGGTTACATTTTACTTTGATTTCTTTCGGCATATCCTCACCCGTTAATAGATTCGTGGTATATTTATCAAGATTCAGACGCACATAGGTTACATTCATCAGGATAATTGGTAAAGATATGGGAATGTAAATATTTGTCTGATGATTAGGTTGGTCATATCATTTTACGAGCATTATTTTCATTTTTGTAATTTGCTCCTTTGCGCGATTCGCTGGCGCATTATCAAAGTCATTTTTAAAAAGGAAAATGCTGGACAACAATTGGCCACAGTTCATTATATACAATAGTCAGAGTTCCTATAGATAGGGTCTTGGAAACTTGATGCAGAAGATTTTTCATATGAATCAGAATGTTCAAATAAAAAGCATAATGCGCATTGGAAAAGCAAAGAGTCTGTCGAACCCGAGTACAGCATCCAGTGATGACCTCTCAACCAAGATGGCTGGAATCAACGGGGTCATTTACCAGAATTCCAGTAATATTGGATATAATCTACTTCTATACTTTGAGATACACGCCCACTTGCAATCCGTCCTTATCATTACCTGCAAACCTCGACAATACATCACTGTACATTATCGTTATCATATTTAGACCGTAGGGATCGAAAGAGGTCAGGAAGTATTTGGAGTTTAATTAAATATCTTTCAAAATTTCATTTTTGAGTGATTATTGTTCTTTGACAGAAATTTTGATAAATTGATTTTTAAAAATGGCCGGTTCAAATGATAAATAGTCACTTTCCTATCGTCTGCTTATTTTGAACCATATACTTTTTGACAACAATTTCTTTGTTCATACATACAGTGTACGTGTTCTAACCTTGATGGGGATTCTAAGTTGTGTCATTGAGGGCATATGGAGATATTAATTCTAACTTTGAAAATTATTGGGAATCTGACCTTTTGATTGAGAGTTCAGATTTAAGTTACCAAGATCTAGTCACTTTTAGCCAGAGTTTTATGTTGCTGGAATCAGTCGATACACATACATGTATATAGGAATGTGTTTGAAATTTTGCGGATTAAAACTTTAACATCTTTGTTTGTAAACTTGTCAATTACATACTTGACAGTTGTACTTTTGTCCGCATTACATTTACCATGATCATGTGGATTGCATTACTAACAATACAGTGTAAACAGAAAAAGCCAATCAAATAAATAATTTTATTTGTTTTTAGAAATAAGTTAAAGACTCATCAGTTCAGACGCAGTTTTCTTTACAACATTATGATCCGCCACTATATTTAAATAGGGCACCTAAGGCATTTAATAAAAAAAAAAATTCCACTGATATTTTCCATCTCCGAAATTTTACTTCCGCTTTAAGTCGCACCTATTTTGCCTGATGTTTTTAAATAAGGCACGTGCCGTAACAATACCCTCACATTGCTGACGCATTTCATCAGTCGAACACGGAATATGGCTTTGAAAAGAATTCTATCTTTTTCCATGTTTTGTATTTTTCTACTGTTAGTGGAAGGTATGCTATTATCGATTCCATAGTATATATGCACGTACTTTCATTCCTCTGATAAGTACGTGGAACGATTTGGTATTGTTTATCGTTATATTTTGATGTGTAAATCCATTTCTCGAGGTTTAGAATATAAGTTTTTATTAACTCATGCAAACACAATCTCTCTCTCTCTCTCTCTCTCTCTCTCTCTCTCTCTCTCTCTGAGACTGAATCTTGTATTCTTACTACATACACATGTATATGCTATTTTTATATTGTAAGAATCTGTGCTATAATGGACCTTCTGTATAAGGTGAGGACAGAAATAAATATTAATGGTTAGTTGTATATACTGTGTAATGTCCCGCTCGAGAGTTTTTCATTCATGCGTGATACAAGTATGGATACGTCACCATTGCCGGCGAAGATGCCTATGCCCGGCGATTGCGGCCTCGGAACAGGGAGGGGTCTTTATCGTGCCACACCTGCAGTGACACGGCCCCCCGGTTTTTGCGGCCTCATCCGAAGGACCGCCCCATTTAATCACCTCTTGCGACAAGCAAGGGGTATTGAAAACCTAACCCGGATCCCCACGGTAATAAATTTTAATGAGTAGAGTGTTTAAAATCAAAATCACATGGAGTAATGCAATGAATCATGTACCAATAGCTGTTCTATCAATATGCAATTATCAAAGGTTGTATTGTATTCAAATTATCGAAAGTTATTGTGCATTTTAATTTGTTTTCATTAAGTATCTGAGAATACACGCTAAAATAATGTACGTTTCGAAGGCAGCATGTACAAATTTTCAAAATGTATAGCTAGTGATTAAGAAAGTATTTTGATTAATACGAGGAAAGAAAAGGGATAGCTGTTTACAAATGTACGTACGTGGTATATATTCTACAATATGAAAGTAAGATTTTTACGGTAAGATAAACTGTTTTTATGCAGAGGAACAATTAAATGTCATCTTTATTCGACCGAGCAATTGATTTTCGGCGCTCATTTCACAATCTGATTAGTAATAGAAAATTCTTGAATTGGACACCCCGAGGTATTGTAGTTCCGCATGAAAGAGTTATGTGTCCACGTTGTTGGCAAACTTCACGCACAAAGCTTTTGAAATCAACCCTGCGATTGAGACACAGAAGATGGCTTTGCAAAAATGTCTCGCTGTATTTTTATGTTGGATTTGTTTATTGTTGGTGGAAGGTATGCCATTATGGACTTTACAAAATGTTTAAATACTTATATTGTAATTAAGAAAACACATTACGTTGTTTAATATGTTGATTATTGCTTACCATTATATTTAACTGTTTAATCACGTATTTTTATTTTTATTTCGATCTAAATAACTAAGTTTAATTGGAATGCAAGAACGATATTTCAGGTATGACTAACGAATATGTAATTCATCAAATTACTGTCTCTAGCACAGGTGCTCCAATTCGATTTGGAAAATTTATTGGTATTAAATTTGTTCTATAAGAACGTTGAAAATTGTTTCGGGAAGGTAATCACACAAGGATGTTCGTAATAAGATAGATTGCTCAATACTGTTTACCTGAGATTGTGAAATAGATAGGATAGTTTACCAGATCGTACCTACATTGTTGAATATTTAATTTAATATATCGCTGTAAATCTAGTGCTACTGCGGTTTTCCATTCACTATATGTAAAATGATGTATTGCGTAAATTAAACATTACTTCTCGTTTTCGTGTTTCTAAACAGGTTGGGAACACTCCCCCTATAGCGAGATATTCTCGCAAAAAAGCGATTATTTTACTATAGCGAGAGTAAATATACCCCGTACAATCGAGAAAAACACCTGTGGGGTATATATACATCTCTTCGTGTTTCACGTGAAAAAGAAAACGAAAAAGTGCAGAAATGTCTGATACTTCTGCAAATATATTGATCAAAACAAAAACACTCACGATGTGCATTAGATGTCAGACTTCTTCCCTCTTACGCAGCAACATTGATATGAAATTTCTTGACTGTGTTGTAAAATTATAGAGACAACTCGCTTCATGCTGAGTGTGTGTCGCACTTATTCAGCATTGCACGGAATTTGCCATTATTTTCAATAAAGGCACCAAAACACCTGTTTATGGTAATGTTGACTTTCTCGCTAAAGAGGGGTAATCGCTTTTTAGCGAGATCTCGCTATAGGGGATTCCGAAGTGTTCCCAACCTGCTAATGTTTCAGTTAACAAAATTGGTATGGACCGGTGAATATTTAAAAACACACAAACGTTTGGGTGGCTTGTAATTGGGCAACCAACTGTAACAGGAGATCAGACATGCCGAAAGAGCGATATAAATCTATTTTGGGGCATACTCCCCGCTCTCACTGACGTATTGTTATACCCCAGCACTAAAACTTCAGTACAAAAGTATAAAATTATATATCACTCTATGATAACATGTCTGATCCTTTGGTCGTCCAGGTCATACAAATATTCTCTGTTTTTAAGATAATTTTCAACAACAAAAATTATCTAGAAAACGCATGGAAGTCTTTTCCATCTTGCCTAAAAATGTCCAAAAGAATAGTATTTGCAAGTTCTTAGCTTAAGGTATTCAATGTATAACAAAGGGATAATGATCAATTTTGAATGATTTAAATCAAAATAAATGTTTATTGTTAAATAATGATGAAAGTAAAGAAGATCAAATTCACATGACTGTTAAAGGATTTTGCTATTAAGAATTTTTTGAAGAGTTATCTTCCTTTCGAAAATAATAATTTTCTAAAAATGTGTGCTTACTCCGCCTCACGCCTGGACACTTGATCCCACCTCTGGTATGTCCAAGGGTCCGTGTTTGCCCAACTCTTTATTTTGTATTCCTTATAGGAGTTACGAGATTGATCACAGTTCGTTATCTTCACCTTTCATTCTTAAATAATTTACCGTGTTATATATGTAACTGCATATATATGTACATGCATTTTAAATGCTTTCAGAAATTGACAGATTTTGATATGTGAATAAACTTTAACTCAAAGCCTGATAAGAACTGTAAACAGTGGAATGAAGTTTGCTGACTGAACGCTTTTAAAACTATGTTTTATGGCAACAGGACAATTTCTGTGAATTTTTTAGACTTATTACTGGAGTCCTACCAAACTTTTGATCAACCATAGAAATAACACCTTCCGATATCGAGACACGGTGTTACCACAGTAAATAAAATACTTGCAATTTATAATTCAAGAAAAATGTAGTTGCTCAATGTTGCCACAGGTATGAACTTTTGCGCCATACATAGAGCAAATTTAGTGGCACTTCACCTAGTTGTTATAGGGGCATGGGCACGATTTGAGCTGGAAAATTTTCAACATTTACTTTTCCATTTTTATTGCTTACAATGCTTGATTAAGGTATTTCTAATGGTCAACCAAAATCTGAATGTCAGTTGTTGAGTTACAAGCGAGATACAGCACTCGCAATTCTTTGTTAGGTAAACAAGGCTCATGCTATGTTTTTGTTTACATACATATATAGATAGCTTAATAGAAAATAGCATGTTTAAAACAAAATGAGATGTGACAAACACTAGAAACTGTTTGTGTTCAGAATGAACTTGCAAACTGAAAAAAAATATGCTTTAAACGAACCTTTTACTAGTATATTTAATCTATATAAACAAAAAACATGACATGAGCCTTGTTAACATAACAAAGAATTGTGAGCTCTGTATCTTCCATGTACATGTACCTCAACAACTGACATTCAAATTTTTGCTGATCATTAGAATTAACTAAGTTAAGTATTCTAAACAATAAAAATGGGGGGGGGGGGATTTGAAAATTTTCAGCTCAAATCGTGTCCATGTCCCTTTAAGGGCGCAGGCTTCACAATGGTAGGCCATGCGTTCGATACTAAGGTAGTAGAATTGTAAGTCAAAGAGTCTTCCTGATATGTCTTTCTAAAGCGGAAGTTCTGGGTGTGAGTAATCGTTAACACGGTTACGAATCCTCCCTGTTACGACCTTTAAGAGCCATCCATAGGTCAAAATTTGTGGCCCTTGTTTTAAAGCTGGTGACGTCTCTATTTGATTGAAATATTTTGAAATGGAACGGAAAGCTACCAAAGAACAAGTTTTTCACTGACGATAACTCCTTTCTTTTGTTTCTACGACAGATTGTGATGCGGGTTACAGATCGTATAGACGGTATTATTACACAACGTATTACAGCAGGTACGCAATTTATGAAATTAATAATTCAATAAAAATGTTGTTGATCAATTTTGTCACAGGTACGGCCTTAACCGCTATATATAGAGAGCAAATGTATATGTGGTTGCAGATATGTAAAATCAAACGTAATATTCTCCTTCTTTGTGTTACAGCGGCGGGGTGATTGGTGGTATAGTGTCCGCTATTGGGTCTGGAATCACATTAACAATAATCATCATATGTTGTTGCGTCCGACGATCCAGAAGAAATGCAAATAATGCAGGTGTTTTCATCTGTAACCCAAACAACCCGCCCACGATCGTTACATGTAAGTACATATTGGTTATTTACCATTCCCCATTTAATATATATTGTATTTAATAATTTTAATATCCAACAGCAGTATAAAACCATTTTGTTTTACTCAGATGCCCCCGAAGTTCAATAACTTTACATAATACATATAGATAATGTTAAAACACTATATTACTATTTTGATATCAAAACTCTATCCCTGGGATACAATTTTGGTAATGAGCTGCCTGTACCTACTAAATATCTAATTAGTTTCGCATTAAAGAAGGTGTAATTTAAATGTTTTCACACATAAACAATATACGGTAAGTTTGATCCCGCACAAGAGACAGAACCTCTACCCCGGGGATTGTGAAATTTATTATTTTTGGTAAAAGCCCTCCTGCCGTACATGGCCATGCATATACTTTTTCCTTACAGATGTGCGGTTGTAGAGAAGATGTTTTAGAATTAGCCATTCCCCCTTAAATTTCAATTTATGTTTCTCTTGTCCCAAAGATGCTTCATACCATATTTGAAAAGATTTTTATGGGTGGTTATCAAAATGAATTTATAAATGTTTACTTTTTAACCCAAGACGACGGTCGATTTCCAATAGCAATAGGTCACTGGAGTGTCTCACGTGATCTACAAAGCTGTAAACAGATATACTCACTTGTTAGAGAATTTCAACAATTTTAACATACTTCATAATCAGTTATTAGATAATAAACAAAACAAAAACAAAAACCCACCAAAATAAATTTCAATCATACGTGAACTGAAAGGTTAAGGAAAATTAGTTAACGCTTACTGTTCAATTTTACAGCAAATGTTTCTTCAGGAGTTACCTATCCTCCACAGCCATATGCGCATGGTGGACAGTATAATACTGCGTTTCAGTATGGAGTGGGTGCCCCGGCCCAGAAGAATGGAGACGCTCCACCACTATCCTATGGCGTACCAGCGCCACCATACAACTCTGTCGTTGGTCAAAATGACGTTGCATATCCTCCCCGTCCAACACAAGAAAATATTTCCTACGCGTCAGCTCCTCCACCGAATAAATATTGATTTGAACATTTAAATCAAAATGTACTATAATATTATGTAGCATATATTACATTTTAAGCATCAAGATGTATCATTTATTTCATGCCTAAAGCATTGTTGAATCCGATTTCAATTTTACATTTTTTTTTTATTCCAACCGGTGCAATCTCTAGACTTTTGTAAACCTTTATTTTTTTTATTCTTTGAGCATTTTTGTATATAAAAATGATATATTTTTGTGGTGTATTGAATCAAATATTTTAGTCAATGGGACAAATGAATTTGAGTTACCGTACCTATACTGGATGTCGAAGTTTCACAAACCTTCTTACAAAGATACATTACAGGATCCAGTAAATGTTCTAGCAAACCCCTATCTTTACTCCTCATGAAAATACAATGTATTAACTGCCGTGACATCACAGATTGATGCTTCTCCAATACATTTGGAAGTCGGAGATAATTATATCTTTTGATAACTCATCCAAAAATTTACTTTGTTCAACATATTCGGATTCTACGCATAAGTACTCTTCGGATTCTACGCATAAGTACTCTGAAGTTTATATTAAAATATGCTGGAGTTTCTAATATTTGTGCAGTGTTTGGAATTCCCATTGGCATGAATTGTGCTCCCCTATTAACTGACCTGATTTTGTATCCTTATGAGACATAATTTATTTGAAAGCTTCTACATACGCATCGTCGGAAACCCACAATCGGTCGCTCTTTTACCCCCATGGACACAACGGCGATATTTTTGCATAACAAATTAAAATTAAAATGTATGACCTTACGTGACCTATCGAGGACCAATGGGAATCGTCGTAAGTGTTCCTGGAACTCTTAGCGCCAGCAGTAATGGCGGTGCCCATGAAAGTGTGTGTGTTTTGTTGTGCCACGATCAAATATCTTGGTTACAGGTCTCTGTCGTTAAAAAGTGCACTTGAACGGTACAGCTATGCTCTAGAGTGCCTCAACTTTCACCCAACAGACGCATAACTTGCGTACAGCCTTTGTACGAATAAATCAAATCGGGTATGCAAACTCAACAAGTCAATGATGACGAAAGTGGACCAGATGAAGGAGGAAAGCGACAAGTTGTTAAGTATGTTTATATTCTGAATGAAATTAATTTCAAAAGAAACTGACAAAGTAGTTGTAAAGCATTTCGCTGAAAGCTTTGTAACTTGTCCAACTTAAACGTAGTCAAAATCTTTGTTTTTCTGTGCTGCCGAACACTAGAAATTTTTCATTGGTTGAATATCGCAATAAGGAATGGTTAAGCGACCAATCAGACAAAGAAGCCGTGACACACCTTCCAGAAAAAAAATATTGGCGTTGTGTCCCACGGGAGATGAAAGTGCGACCGACCGTGGGTTTACGACGATGCTACATACAAAGAAAAAATCTTTTGGTGTGGCCTTCAACATGACATTCACATATCTCGACAACATTTCATTTATTAAGAGTATTCACTTTCATTCATATCGATTCGATATATCACAGTGAACTCAAAATATATCAGTCTTCCACATCTGCTTCATATTTGAATGCTTACTAAATATAAACGATAACGACAAACAACAACTTTCTGATAAATGGGATAACTTCAGCTTCTCCACTGACAACATCCCATACTTATGCAACAATATTCCAGTACGACCTGCACATGGTGTTTATGTCTCTCAATTCGATACTCAAGAGCATGTTCTACGTATGGTCAATCATTAAATCTTTGCAGCGTACTGACCAATAAGTTGCTCTCACTGGGGTTTCAACAGCCTGGTTTAAAGTCAGCATGTGGTAAATTGTATGGTTAATATGATGATCTTATTTGCAAATACAACCTGTCATTAGGTCGAATGCTGTCTGGCATGTTTCATACTTGGTAGGCCTTTCTTTCATCACTGTGTATAAGCCGATGACCGTAGTATATATTACGATCATCAAAAAGTGACAGCTTACCTCATCGGTTAGAATATAATAGTCACGATTTCAAACGATTGATTATTCATTTGCATCATTTTACGATAATTATCAGTATTCTTAATTTTAGTCACTGCAGTTTTCTCGAAAGCAAACTTATTTATCGATAAACGACTTCCAAATAGTGGTATGATGACTGTAAGAAATATTTATGATGACCGTATACTCCAATCTTGAATTAGGATTCAAGAAGTGAAAGTAGCCTTCATAAAAACTCGTACAAAAAGGTTCCGTTGCTGATTTACTTCGCGGGGTAGTCATGATGCACAACCAAGGCTAGTTTGCATCATGACTACTTTATTTTAAATTGATTTTGATACACAAGTAAATTCGATATATAGTATACGGTCATCAAATTCATAATTTACGCGTACGATCTTCGTTAAAACGATAAACATTGTTTGTTGCGGTCATCATTCTACAAAACGTGGAGATCATTTTATCGATAAACAAGCATTCTGTGAGTATTGTATGGCAATATATAGTCCCCTACCGGTTGCAAAAATTACTGTACCACAACAATATTCAAAGTGCATTATGTAGGTTATGGTAAAAGGGAAAATTGGGGAACCAGAATAGGAATGGTTGGCCATCAACTACTATTAAAGAAGAAACTAGACCAGGAAAAAATACAAATTCATAATTAGGTTTAGGTTTTTAACCAAGACAATAAACTGTGAAAAATAGGTGATCATGAAAAAGTTAGCTACATTATGGTATTATTATGCTAGAAGTTTTAATGAGTGTAGTACTCTTATCTACAGAACCATAACTTAATGAAAAATTCATGAACCAAAACGAAATGCAAACTTGATATGTTACTTGTTATGGCAAAGTAACGTGCCAAATATCAAATGGATATATGCAAGCACAACAAAAAAAGTCTGGAAAACTGATAATTCGTGCTATTTTTCAAAGTCCAAGGGCCATAACTTAGTGCAAAATCAACGGACCGGAACTAAATTCGAACTTGGTCTGTAACTTGTTATGGCAAAGCAATGTACCAAATATCAAATGAATATCTGCAAGCACAACAAAGAAGTGGAAAACTGATAATTTGTGCTATTTTTCAAAGTCCAAGGGCCATAACTAAGTGACAAATTAACGGACCGGGACCAAATTCAAACTTGATCTGTAACTTGTTATGGCAAAGCAACATATCAAATATCAAATAAATATCTGCCAGAACAGAAAAAAGTGCAGAAAACTGAACTGACGGATAGACGGACGGACTGAGCGCAAACTTTAATTCCCCTTCGACTTCGTCGGTAGGGGACTAATAAGCTCGTATATGTTGGCAAACTTTTCTCGAGTACCAAGAGACTTGGTGCCGAGCGAAGCGAGGAACCAAATCGAGTGACAATAAATTAAGAAATAAAATTTGAAAAATAAATTGTAAAGGTGTGCGGTCTGTCAAAAGTTAGAATTCCTTTCCATGTAAGTTCATGTGGAATCTTTCACGGGCCCAGACTAGCGCGAGTGCCTCTTTCTCAGTTTGTGAATACCTGCGCTCCACATCGGACAAACTACGACTTGCATAACATTTAACTCTCTCGTCTTTGCCTTGTTGTATTAATAGGGCACCAAGTCTAACTGGCGAGGCATCTGTAACAACCTTAGTTGTAGACGTAGGTTCGAAATATGATAACGCACATGCTTTTGCCATGAACTCCTTCAGTTTCTTAAAAGCAGTATCCTGCTTACGTTCCGAACTACTGAAATTTCACTCCCTTCCTTGTGAGTCGTCGTAACGGTTTTTCAATAGTTGCTAGATTGGGTATGAATAGTAAACTGAAATTAACAAGCTCCAAACAGCTCCTGATTTCTGTAGCAGTAAATGGATGTCTCTCTTCTAACACAGCTTTGACTTTGTACTCATCAACACTGATTCCATGCTTGAAATATATGTGTCCCATAAAGGATATACGGTGCGCCATGTTGAACTGACACTTGTCCGAGTCAACTGTGAGACCTTTCTCACTCAGCGTGAGATTTCCCGTGTACAATGTCATAACAAATACTCTGTACATGTACCACTTCACAATCCTTCAATACTTGGTGAATAATCTTTTTATACAATTCTTGTGCACAAGACATTCCAAGCATTAACTTATGGCACCAAACATCTCCTTCATATTTTTCGAAGGTCGATATTTCTCTTGCATTAGGGTCCAGTTAAATCACTTTATGTCCAATTTCGAGAACAATTGCCTCTGATTCAGGTCACTCAAAATATCATTGATAGTCGGTATCGCGTACCCCTCTCGATTAACAGCCTCAATCGCTCTCCACACATCAACACAAAGTTGTATGTCACCACTCACGTTTGGCACAATTATATGTATACCACTTGACTCATCTAATCACTTGGTTCATCCACTTTTTCAATAATTTCATATGACTCTAGTCCCTGTAATTTACGTTCAACATTTTCTTGTAGATGGTAAGATATCGACCTTAATGGTTGTACAACAGGTTTAACATTATCTATTGAAATTTTAAACTGGAAATCCTTTAGTTTTTCCAATCTTTCAAAACACTCAGGGTATTTAGCTTTCTAATTGTCCTTCGTATATGTAATCTGTTGCATAATTTCATATTTGAATTTTTCAGATTTACCAATATGTAAAATTCCAAATTTTGTAGCTGTTCCTTTCCCAGGAGAGGTTGTTCATTTCCTTCAATTACATGAAATATAACATCCAGCATAGCCTTGTCACTACAACAAATATTCACATGCATTTGCTGTAAAACAGCCTGCTACGTTTAACGAACTTTAACTCCCATATGCATGAAAGGTGAAGATAACGAACAATGATCAACCTCATAACTTCTAAAATCAATACAAAATAGATAGTTCGGCAAACACGGACCCCTGGACATACCAGAGGTGAGATCAGGTGCGTAGGAGGAGTAAGCATCATCTGTCGACCGGTCACACCCGCCGTGAGCCCTATATCCTGATCAGGTAAACGGAGTTATCCGTAGTCAAAATCAGAGTGCCAAGAACGGCCTAACAATCGGTATGAAACACGTGAGACAGCATTTGACCAAATGATAGGTTGTATTGACGAACTAGATCGTTTTAACGACCATAGAATTTGCGAAATGCTGACTTCAATCGAGACTGTTGAAACCCCTGTACCATCAACTTGTTTGTCACTAGCTTCCCTCGATTTAAAAACTGACTATACGCAGAACAAGCTCTTGCGTATCGAAACAGTTGGGATATATCAACACCATATGCAGGTGATGATGGATTATTACTACATAAATATGGGAAGTTGACGATGGAGAAGCTGAAATCATCCCGTTTGTCATACAGTTGAGTTGTCAGTTTGCCGTTAATGTGTACTTTCAATAAAACATCTAAGTATGAAGCAGAAGTGGACGACTCTGTGGTGTCTTTTATTTCGATCTCGCAGGGATATATCGAATCGACATATGAATGGAAGTTATTATTGTTAATAGACAAAATGTCGTCGATATATCTAAATGTCGAATTGAAGGCCACAGCAAGAGATTTTTTCTTCTCACGTAAAAGTTTTTGAATACATTCTGCTTCATATGAATATAGAAACAGGTCAGCTAACAAAGGAGCGCAATTCGTGCCCATGGGAATTCCAACAGACTGTTGGAAGACCTGATCACCAAAGACCACGAAGATATTGTCAATGAGGAACTCTAGCAAATTTTTTTTATTTCAACTTCAGAGTACTTCTGCGTGGAGTTGTGTTTAACAAAGAAAGTTTTTGGATGACTGATCACTAGATATGAATATTTCCTTTTTTCCATTTTTGTTGAAGAAGCAACTGTCTATGATGTCAAAAAGTCTAGTCTTTAAATCGTGAGGAATGGTCGTGTATAGTGTTGAAAAGTCATAGGTTTTGATGTTATTGATTTGGGTAAAGTTTTGCTATTTCAAGTTTACTAAAAGTTCTTTAGAATTTTTTAGAATCCGCATTTGATGTACACCACTTCTGGCATATGTAATCGCACAGTAAGTTTGAAGTTTCTCCTTCACAGCTGTTAATATGTTCATCAGCTTGGTAGGCACTTATTGGATCCAGCAATGTATCTTTGTTTGTAAGGGTTTTTATGTAGTTTAGGTATACAGTATAGGTACGGTAACTCATATTCATTCGACCCATTGACTGGGATATTAAATGTGTCTAAAACTGAAGCATGGTTTTGAAGAATTTCATCTTTTGAAAGGGCAGTTGGAGTATCAGTACGATTACCAAAAGTGGTATTAATGCCAAGTTCGTTTAAAATACAGTTGTAATAATGAGCCTTACAAAGTCAATGTTGCTACAGGCTTTGTCAGCTGGAACCAAAAAATATTCCTCATGTAACCTATCTAATTCTTTTATCACTTCTGGTTTACTAAACACAGAAGGGTAGATGGTACGTACTTTTGTTTTAATATGTCTAATGCGGGATTTTAATACTCTTCTTATGCATTTAATCCATTCTGACAATGTATCAAGTTCTTTTTCATATTTAGCCCATCGTCTGGCATCATCTTCGACAGAATTCATAATAGAGATGAAGTTCTGTCGCCAATTAAAAGACCGAGGTTCTCTGTATTTAGGACCTTTTAGAATAAGTGATTTGAGGTCTTCATTTTCAACTACATGTATATCAACATCACCAGTAATGACATGTCCAGCTGGACTAAAGTTAAAAAAAGATGAAGAACAAGAACACGTTGGTGGATTACATATGATATGGTCTATATCTAGGCACTGCAAAGTTTGTTTATAATTAAAAAGTTTGGATGCAATAGTAGAAGTATAGCTGTAGGAAATACAGTGTGTATACTTGAACTTGAAATAAGTGGGAATACACGACTGAACCCCTTTATGATACAATTTCCTGTTGGTCAGTTGTGAAATATAGTTGATTTTATGTTTCTTCAAATATTCCCACATGCCTCTATCAATATTAACAGTAGCACCGGAATCAATAATGCCAGAAATCTTACATTTTACCTCAATGTCGATTTTACTCTCTATGTCATCAACACTTTTTGAAACTGTAAAAACGTTGTCACATTCTTGTAATTCTTCAGGACTTTCCGTCGGGACGCCATTCACTTATTTAACAGGTATGCCATTTTTCCTTTCGCAATTTGTAATATCATGGTAATGTCCCACTCTACCACACACCCAACATGTCTTCTGTTGCTGTGTATGAACAGTCAGTTTCTTTGATTTAACTGTGTTTGCAGATGCACCTTGACCTTGATCACCCGTTCCTACCTCGGCACTTTAATCATATGAACTTGCTAATCTGCAAACTCCATAGTTTGTGCTAATTTAATCACATCGTCCAGTGTTACGTCAGCGCGTTCCAGTAAATTTTCTACGAAGTCTATGTGACGTACATTTTTCGATTACTTGATGACGTATCATTTCACTCTGATCAGCAAAATTACAATATTGTGCTTTCTATTTGAGGTCTAGTTCGATCATCAACGATATGAACCAAAGTACGATCGAACTGCTTTTGGTCGAAACCGGAAGAGTTGTCACTGCGCATGTCTGGTCTACCACACATCAACCTATGCTTACAGAATGGTTGAACTTTAGTAACCAGACATGCGCACTGAAGGTCCGAAAGCAATCTAATTAAAAACATGCTCAATGAAGTTTTGGAAGTCAACTAGACAACTGCTATGGTTGATGATCGAACTAAGCCCAAGTCTAGTAAATGTATCGTCGACTGACCAGTTTCGGTGACCTTAGTGATAAACCGCAATTTTCTCATTAATCACTTGGATTAAATAAATAAAGAATACACCTACCTTTAAAGTAATTAAATTCCTTTACTTCCATCCAAAAATTCTAAATCAATTGGTACGTTAACTGAATATATTGTCGTAACAAAAAACATGTCACTTTGTGCTCCTAAAACGTTGACGTCACCTATTTCGGTGACCATTGTTAATACCGGTTTTGCCAAAAGTTTTTAACTATAAAAACGTATTTACAGGAGGAACATGCAACTAAACGTCAATTAATGAAATAAACACTTGAACATTCAATTTATTTACATTGTTTTCAGTTATTTACATAGTTATTCTTCAATATGACATGGACAAATAAATCTGTCATGCCTCCGCAAAACTTTTGTTTTGCAACAATATATTAGGTGGGTCCAATGCTTACAGGATTCGATGTCTCATTGTGCCCATTTGGTGAAAATAAGAGAAGTACATCTTGTAACCTGTTCTGGCTGGAAAAGGTTGCAAACACAACACTTTTCATCATCTGATATATCATCATCACTGTCATTGTATGTGTTGTCTGGAATAAAGTGCACTTGGAGACCAGATGGACCGGGCTGTGGGGATGGTGATTTATTGGGTGTAGATTTTTTCGCTTTCTTTGGAGACTTTAAGCTGATAGGTAATGAAGATTTTGATTTGAAAGGCACTGTAATTTTTTTTATTTTGTTTGTTTTGTTGCTGTTTTCTTTGTTCCTGTAATGGCCATCCCACTAACAATCTTACTGATATTGTTTGAAGTTTTAATTTCCAACTCTTGCTTTTTGGTAACGCATTGTACAAGGGCTTTTAAAAAAATCAACTGCACTGTTTTCATTACCTGCACCATGACAAGACTTGTTAGAGTCTGACAGAGGTTCGGCATCCTCTTCCGCGGGATTATTAGTTTTGTCATTCAGTTCATTCGGATTAGTGGGAGGAATAAATGCTAAGGAGGGGGCCAGTTCTGATGATTTAATAACTGATGGGTCAAAAGGATAAATGCCTGTACGTCTAAATGATGCCTTCAGATTTGCTGGTGACAATGCGTTTTCGTAAGCCTTTGAAGATAGTGATGCTACATTGTGTCTTGTAATCTGGGAGGACGGGATATCTCTGATGAACTTATGCCACTCGGAGTTGAAAATCCTCTGCAAAGGACCAAAGCAACCTACATCAAGTGGCTGGAGGATGTGACTGGTACATGTATGGGCAGGAAGAACGAAAAGAATGATATTATTTGCATTCGCCCAGTTAATGACAGGTATGTTGATATGCGATTTGTGACCATCGTATAAAAGAAGGACAAGTTGATCTGACGATTCTCTTTGTGCAAACTTTAAAAAGTGATTTTTTAAGATATTCCAGAAATATATTTGAATTGGACCAGCCACTGTCTGAAACCGTTCCGGAAGATCCTGCCGTGCTTCCTTTCAACAACGCCACTCTAACTCTCTTGCCTTTGAATATATAATATGGGTGAATCATTGTCCCAAGAGCATTTCCACAGCCAATAATAGTTGTGATCGCACCGCGAGATGAAGTTACGGCTGGTGTTGATTTTTCTGCAGTGACGACATAAGGAGGGGTGTGTTCGGTTTGTATTCCCTTCTCATCTACATTATAGATACATTGTGGCTTGTCTTTCAGATTATACTCGAGAAGAATGTCATTAAGTCGAGAAAAGTAATCGCTTATCACTTCTTCAGACGATGCCTTCCCTCTGCAAATGGCTAAAGATCTGGGTTTATTTAGCCTTAATTCTGGCCAACGCTTCAAGAAACATCTGAACCATTTCATGCTGAAGTGGTGCTGTTGTTCACGTTTGTTCAAATACATAGCATAATTTGAAGTCATATCAATTAGTATAGCCATATCCAATTTGTGCCATTGACTTCAGATGTTCCTCTTCCTGGCTTAAGACAGGTTTAGGGCCAGATGATAAAGTCTCTGGGTCTACTCTTACCAGCACCCTTTGCCGAAGAGTATTTTGAGGAACGCCATGATTTATTGATGCTCTTCTAACAGATACCTTCTGCTCAATCACTGCTTTGTAAGCATTTGTCATTGAAGATGGTGAATATTGTCTATATTTTGTCCTCTTTTTATCTTTCCATAGCCTTTCCTACAATTATGAACGAAATAAACTAACATATTGAAATATATCGTTATACAATAATGTTTGCAATAACCATCCCTTCAATAATTTGTCAAAAAAAATATAAGATGACATCTAATTTTGGCCGCACCTGTACCCGGCGAAAAATGACGTACACCCTATATCACGTGATAATAATATAATGTATCACCGCTCAAAATAAAATTTGGGAATCCTCCAATATCCGATAGGTGAACGTGGCTTGATGAGTTTCATCCTCGTCGCCAATAAATGTCGTATCTCTTGGGTTTATATGTCATTAATCCCTGATACTGATCCAAGTCAATCAACATAGACGTGCACGCAAGATTCATATTTTTAACTCAACTACTACAATAGTGATGACGTACATTGTAGTACACAACATGTCAGACACTAGATATGATAGAGTTATCTTTCTTTGAATAGTAAAAGCCAATACACTGCAGAGTTAAACAGACACCGCTTACCACTTGATAGTAGTATTACATAAAAGAGAAAATATTACATTTTCCTAACGATACAGCTATATATAAACCTTCTCGTCATGACACACTTTTTCATTGTGACGTCATAAAGTGTGAAGTGCACTGAGATACATTTTTAAAAAAAGAGTCAACAAGGACTTTTTTAAAGCTGTATGACCCGATGTTCATGTATTATTTTTGTACATAATTACTTTAAAGCAGATTAATTACTTTATAAAGTTATTAACTTCCCCTTAATTACATGCTTGAAAACATCTGCATGTAAAAGAAAACAGTGCGAATATTATTTAGAAAGTAAATATAGTGGCTACATATATAAATCATCCCATAATAGACGTTTATTTTTAGACCCACGCGCGTCAGGGGAATCCCAACATGATGTATTGACTCATACACAACTGTCTAGTTTTAAGGCTGAAAGAGCGTAAAACAACGAATTACTAAGAGGTATTTGATATTTTTATTTCTATTAAACTTATAGTACGGCACTGATATAACAAAATACACAGCTTTACACAGATAAGACCACCGATGATCTGAAAGTTTGAACTGGTCACGTGACTGTCACTTGAAATGGCAGAGTGACGGGGTGATTTAAAATCAAATTATTTGGGTTAAAACAGGTGAAATAATTTATGATATGTCGTACAGTCTCATAACTACATACGTGCGATGATATAATAGCGTGTTTACGAGATGGAAAAAAAATATTGTAATTCGGACCATACAGCTTTAAAAAATGTATCTACAAATATTCAAATGATGTTTTGTACATTATTTTTGTTATCTTGGGGTAAATAATTCCTCGTTGAACCCGTCTCACTTGTCATAGTAACAGTAAATTGGTGTTCAGGTGTAATTATATCTGCATCAGTAGGCTACATGAAAGAAAATATGATATTAATAGATTCACAAACAATATCAAACATTCATGTTCTACGTAAAATTTAAGGTCAAATAAAATGATTATACAGTATACAATAATAGAGGGCGAAGCCCTTCCTATAGAAAAAGAAAAGAAAAATATGGAAAATTAATGAAAAATTAAACCATACCTATGAAAATGTTCGTCCAAATGGCGTTGATTAGAATACAAACGCGTGGACATATATTTCTCCTTATTGAATCTCGTGATGTTGCATGATATACCGTAAATTTAAGCATATATATATATATATATATATATATGTGTGTGTGTGTGTGTGTGTGTGTGTGTGTGTGTGTGTGTGTGTGTGTGTGTAAACATTTAATAGAACCCAGTGATGAGATTCACATAATATACAAAACTTTTGCTACTTATATTGCACGGTGATTAATTATATGCATTAATGGAAAACATAAGTATCATCGTAAGTATAAAAAAAATCATAGATATTGCGTCCATATTGAGAGTCCAGACTCTAGTTATTTGTGCCGTTTCTCTGTCAAAGTGCACGCGCATACAGATTTTGTTTTATAACGTCACTGGGGTCGGAGCTATATGTTACAGTGAAAGACGGTCCTTCTTAAACAACATAATATCCCGTTCGCAATTAAAAGACAGCTAAAATTAAACAAAATTAACCAACAACTTTAAATTGGTAAATATATCGTATATCTTTATTCAAAGAAACTCATGAAGTCGTTCATCTATTTAGTCGTATTACTATTACACTTCTACAATAATCAAATTGAGTGTTTGAATGACAAATAGCACGCCGGGGTCTTCTAGGTTTTGGCATCCAAAGTTAAAACACGAATAACTGTTGAAAGAACTAATGAACAAATATATGACGTCGCCCATATGGATCACAAAGTTTTCAGTGAACGTATGTTGGAATTATCTCTGTTCATTTGCTGATTTTGTCATTTTTCTTTACATACGTGTTACCTTTAGAGCCTTGCTTCGCGTGGTACTGTTCATAATCTCAGCGGCTTAACTCGTATGTAACAGCGATCACTTCATCATGAAAGTCGTACTCCTGATGTTTTCTTCCTGTTTATGATTATTGTGAGCAAAACGTTCTAAGCATGGATGAACAGGGGTCAGCCGTCCGTCTACATTTGTACAAAGTGCAAAGAACATAATCTATTATGGTATTTCGGTTCATAGTACTTCCAACCCAAAAGGT
This sequence comes from Ostrea edulis, assembly GCF_947568905.1. Classification (NCBI taxonomy): domain Eukaryota; kingdom Metazoa; phylum Mollusca; class Bivalvia; order Ostreida; family Ostreidae; genus Ostrea; species Ostrea edulis. The sequence goes on along the minus strand of NC_079164.1, from coordinate 71,092,738 downwards.
TAAATCACTTCTTCCTCAGTTTAGGGTCTTTTGCTTTTGTTGGAAATAGCAAAAACTCGACGGAATCAATGAACTCATACTTCCTTCCCTCTTTTCTGGTCAACTGCATTGCATCCCTCCACCACACAACTATAACTCTGGCTCTTAAGTTTAGGCATTGTATCCAGTTAAGTAAGAAAAATGAACGTATTACGGGAGTATCGCCTGATTGTCAGATAAACCGGAAGTAAGCATGCCTTAAAAAGCGCCAAATCACGTGCTTTAGTTACATTCTAAAACAAAAGATATCCACGGAACGAAAGAATTCGAAATTCCCCTGTCTCGTGCAACCAGATACTCGGCTTTCTCCGTAAATCTCCGAGCACGTCAAGTTGCATTCTAAAAGTATAAGTTAATTCATCAATTGTAAAAAAAAAAAAAAAAAAAAAAAAAAAACAGTTTTAATATAAATAATCTGTTAAACTTCTACGTGAGAAGAAAAAATATCTTGCTGTGGCCTCCAATTCGACATTTAGATATATCGACGACGTTTTGTCTATCAACAATAATAACTATCATTCAATGCCGATTCGATATATCCCTGTGAGCTCAAAATAAAAGACACCACAGAGTCGTCCACTTACGCTTCATACTTAGATATCTTATTGAAAGTAGACAGTAGCGGCAAACTGCCAATTCAATTGTATGACAAACGAGGTGATTTCAGCTTCTCCATCATCAACTTCCCATATTTATGTTACTGTAGCAATATTCCATTATCACCTGCACATGTGCATATGGTGTTTATATATCTCAATTGATTCGATATGCAAGAGCTTGTTCTGTGTATGGTAAGTTTTTAAGGCAAGCTACTGACAAACAAGTTGATGGTACAGAGGTGTTAACAGTCTCGATTAAAGTCAGCATTTCGCAAATTCTATGGTCGGTATAACGATCTAGTTTGCCAATACAACCTATCATTGGATCAAATGCTGTCTGACCTGTTTCATACCAATTGTTAGACCGTTCTTGTCACACTGATTTTGACTGCGGATAGCTCTGTTTACCTGATCAGGATATATGACTCATGGCGGGTGTGACCGATCGACAGTGGATGCTTACTCCTCCTAGGCACCTGATCCCACTTCTGGTGTGTCCAGGGGTCCGTGTTTGCCCAACTCTCTATTTTGTATTGCTTATCAGGAGTTATGAGATTGATCACTGTTCGTTATCTTCACCTTTCGTAATTGTCATTCACGGTGATAAAACCAAAATGATGCTGATATCTAGGAATTCAACTTTTGCGATCCTGTAGACAATTGAGTCCTTTCATGGTAACGGCGGGGCTGCTCTCCGCGCACGCGATTAATACTTCCGCAGGGCAAGTTTCATTTTATGGAAAACGCTTCTTTCGTTTTAATCAACTTATCAATTCAGCAATGGTGCAGTGTGTACAGGTGTACTAATCGAGACGATGCGAGAGGAAAATAGAAGGGGATAAGTTTTTTTCCAGGTGAATTGAAGGAGGTTTGCTTCATTTTCAGCCAATTCATATCAGAAACGTAGCCATATGAAGGATGGTTGCATGGTTATATGATCGCACTTTGTAAATAAATCTCAGATGACATTTTTGAAATAGTTTCCACACAAATACAGATCTCAACATATAACAAATATTCTATGTAGGAGAAATCGCTTCATAATTTGTATCGTGCATACATAGAGGCTAAGTATACACTGTTTACTTGAGTTGAGCTAATGTATGTATAGATGTACATGTAGTAGTTTTTACTTGCATACATATTTGATCTGAGATACCCTAATGATGGTTGAGAGCACTGAAATGGGATGGATTTGTAACCAGTGAAAATTCCTATGTGTGTTCTTGGTTTGCACAATAATGATCCCTCGTATGAGAATTATTTTGCATGCACCATATTCTCATATTTATAAGGAGAGGCCTGTTAATGCAGAAAGGCAGAACCAAGCAACCAGAAGGAATATTCTAAATGTAAAAAGTATATTATGAAAGAGACTAATCAATTTATAAAAATTATTGGATAATACATATACATTGTATGTGCATAATACCACCCCACACACAAATACTTTACATGGTTCGTACAGGTCATGGAAAGTCTTGGAATTTGGTTTTACGTCTTAAAACGTCGTGGAATTTTTAGAGAGGTTATGGAAAGTCATGGAATTTCACTTTTTCCTGGTTTCAATTTTTGAAAAACTCTATAAACTAAGACAAAAATCCTTTAAAATAAATCGATATCGGCGCCAAATCCGAAACTACTAAAACCTTGTTGGTTTTAATCTGTATCATGAAAGCACTTGACACAAAGTAATTTCCGTTGCTGTAAGCTTTTAGGTGCGTATGAACAAGAGTGCTACAGGTGATGGCACATGTTACGGTATGCAGTCGTGTCTGGGAAATCTGGTCGGCGCGGGTTCGAATCCCACTCGCGCCGGTAAGTGAGAAAGTTTCCCAGTTTACTTTCGGAAGGTGGGTAGTCTCTTCCCAGGTACGTTGTATCTGGGTTCTCTCTTCCACCAATAAAAACAGGGCGCCACCAGATAACTGAAAAATTGTTGAGTGTGGCGGAAAACAGCAATAACAAACTATGGACATAGGAAGACATTCTCAATATCTCGAATTGTTTTGGTATACATGTGTATTTTTTTTTTTGTGTCGGTGATACTGGTTGAAATTCATAACTACATTGTAGATGCTGTCATAAGACAGTAATACCCGCACACAAGTGTTTGCCTTTAAATATACTCTTCGTCATATTGGCGTTACTGGCAAAGAGGCCACAATCGTTATTTTATAATTAATTAATGCATAAATTGTAAGAGGAGTTCTGGGAACCAAGGTTTTTTGTACAAAAAGCATTATTTTCGACCCCCATGGCAAAAAGAAAAATTCCAAAACCTTATTGCGCATCTACAGGACACCAGCAACCAATTTCCTAAAGATTATTAGGATACTGCTTAAAACGTAAAAAGAGTTCTGGGGACCTGGGTGTTCTTTTGTGCAAAAATGTCATTTTTCAACCCTCATTTGACCCCAGGGGTGAAAATAAAAATTCCAAAACCTTATTGCACATCTACAGGACACCAGCAATCATCATCCAAAAGATTATTAGGATACTGCTTAAAATGTAAGAGGAGTTCTGGGAACAAGGTTTTTTTTTGTACAAAATCGTCATTTTTCGACCCCCACTTGGCCCCCAGGGCAAAAATAAAAATTCCGAAACCCTATTGTGCATCTACAGGACACCAGCAACCATCTCCCTAAAGATTATTAGGATACTGCTTAAAATGTAAGAGGAGTTCTGGGAACCAGGGTTCTTTTGTGGAAAAAAACCCGTCATTTTTCAACCCTCATCTGACTCCAGGGGTGAAAATAAAGATTCCAAAACCTTATTGCACATCTACAGGACACCAGCAATCATCTTCCAAAAGATTATTCGGCTACTGTGTAAAATGTAAGAGGAGTTCTGGGAACCAGGGTTTCTTTGTACAAAATCGTTATTTTTCGACCCCTATTTGATCCTTAGGGTGAAAATGAAAATTCCAAAACCTTATTGCACATCTACAGGACACCAGCAATCATTTTCCAAAAGATTATTAGGCTACTGTGTAAATTGTAAGAGGAGTTCTGGGAACCAGGGTTGTGTTAAAAAGCATCATTTTCGACCCCCATTTGGCCCCTAGGGTGAAAATGAAAATTCCTAAACCTTATTGCACATCTACAGGACCCAACCAATCATCTTCCAAAAGATGATTGGGCTACTGCATGAAATGTAGGAGGAGTTCTGGGAACAAGGTTTTTGTTGAAAAAACGTCATTTTTTGACCCCCGTTTTGCCCCCAGGGTAAAATTGAATATTCTAAAACCTTATCATATATCTACAGTACACCACCTATCATATTCCAAAAGATCAATTGGTTACCACTTGAAATAAAAGAGCAGTTTGAGGAAGAAGAAAGTCCTCAGTACCCCCTTGCTTGTCGTAAGAGCCGGGAGTGGGATCTTGTAGGAGGAATAAGCATCCCCTGTCGACCGGTCACACCCGCCGTGAGCCCTAAGAAACAACACGCAAATGGTTCCACCCGAGGTCATTTTATAAAGGTGAAAGTCACGCAGAACACATACCTCATGAAAAATACCTTTACTTCAACAATTGATCGCTTTGACCAAGGTCTCTTTTAGGTCATTTTGGAAAGGTTAAGGTCACTCAGAACATTTACCTTAAATGTACATAAGGAAAAAAGTTCCTTATTTCATCAGATTTTGAACCTGTAATGATCATATATCACACAAATAAGTAATAAGCAAATGACTTTCAGACGAAGGTCACACATACCTTATAGTAGGGGGAAAAAAAACTTCATATCAAGTTAATTATCATTGTGCGAGTCATTCGTCATATGAAATATTTCATTCGTTAGACACTTATCGGAGTTATGAGATTGATCACTGTTTGTTACCTTCACCTTTCATACAGTTTGGGGAGCTTCCTCAGTTTTACTCAAATTATTGATATCAATATTTTCGATAACCGAAACACAAAACACAATTAGATATGCCTGAAATTATACATACAAATCAAAGTAGAAAAATTAATATTACATGTGACTTGTTACACTTGTTGATAAATGTATGAACAGGACACGTTCATTATGTCGAATATGTATCTATAGTGTAACCTTTCTGTTGATTTTTTTTTCACACGTGAGTTAATATTTTGAAAATTTAAATTTTGTGTAAATAAACTTACATTGCAAGTTTCGACCTGTATTGCAGTTACTCAAATGTACGCACATGTAGAAATATGGGAATCCCCCACCACTTCTTTCGACAACAAACTTTTCCTGTCATTTTTATGTGCAAGCTCGATCTATAGCCTAGTCCCCCTTGGGTTGTCCGCCGGTCGGTCTGTAAACTTTTAACGTTTTAGACTTCTTCTCCAGAACCAATGGGCCAATTTCAACTAAACTTGGCAAAAAGCATTCTTGAATGAAGGGTTTTCAAGTTTGTCCAAATGAAGGACAACACCCTTCTTCAAGGGGAGACAATCACGAAAATGCAAAACTTTGGTAGGGTCATTAATAACTCTTTAAAATTGAAACTACGTTCAACAGAAATCAATAATTGGTTTTCTAGTGGTGTCTAATATTGTGTGTTTATATCGCTACCGTTGTAATTCATTATGACATCACAAAGAGGACAATTACAGTAATGTTGTAAAATGAAATACAATTGCTAAGTAACGTCAACATATCGCAAAGTGAAGTGTTTTTCGACTTTTGTGTTTCCTGACTTTTATTATTGGATATATTTTCTGTATCAAATACTGAATTCTTTTTTACAAACGAGAGAGAGAGAGAGAGAGAGAGAGAGAGAGAGAGAGAGAGAGAGAGAGAGAGAGAGAGAGAGAGAGAGAGAGAATCTATGTTCGGTTGGGTGCAACGGATGTACACATAAGTATTATGATTGAACTGTTTCCGTAAGTGTAAGGTCTTCACTAGTACACTGCAATATTCGTATGATAGTTACAATTGTGCCAGATTGTTTGAATGTCTTTGGTACATGTATGTACTAGTATAGGAAAAGCTATAATATTTTTCTGAGGGAATTTCTCTTCATTTTCACAAGTTATCAACGCATCCTACGTCAACGAATAAATAAGAAATATACATATAAAAACCTTGTTCGTTAGGATTTACCAATTATTTATTTCAAAAACAATAAACTTCTCTTATTCAGTGAACCACGAATGCTCTGTGGATAATATACCCAAATTTTACAAATTCATAAAGAATATAATCTTACCCAGTGATAATCTTCAGCCCTTTAAACATCAATATTGCAATTTACTTTCTAAATCTATTTCTCAACCAAAGATTGCTTCAATTTCCCCGCGAAATCGATTGGCCATATTTAAAAGACCGAACACCCGTGGCTTCACGATGGCAGTCAGTACATCATTAGCCGAGCGTGCTATCGGCTTAATTGTGACAAAATCCGTTCAATACTCTTTCCTGGGTGAAATCGGTGCTACCTAAAGAACTACAGCCGGTTGTCTGCTAATCCAGGTGAAAAGGAAAAAGTCTTACCATGGCGTCCTGAGAATTTATGGAATTCCGAAGAATGACATTTCGCAGGGAGTTTAATCAGGCATAGATATACATTAATTTTAAGCAGATTAATTTCAAAAGTTATATTTTTGAAGGTAATAATCATGAACGGTTTCATAAGAGCCTTTACTTGAATTGTAATTATATTAATAGAAACGGCATCTGATGACTTCTGTCAAGAGTCTTTAATGATAATAGGAGCATTTCTCTCGTTGATTGTGCAAGACGCCGAACGGAGAATCCACCCTCTAACTGCTAATTCAGGTATCATTCGGAACACATAATTGAAGTAGACTTCGAAATGCTCACCCACCAATGTAACCGATTTGATTTAGCTTCGACATTTATATCTTTGGCATTAGATATATACTTATACTTTATACTTGCATTTTAAGAAACAACGGACAGGTGTATTTCAACCCCCATCTCTCTCTCTCTCTCTCTTTCTTTCTCTCTTTCTCTCTGTCTGAAGATTCAGATTGAAATAATATCTTGATCTCAGATTCTCTTTTCGATTCAATTCATATTTTATGAAAATTTCATGGAATCCTTATTCAATTATTTGTATGGACAGAAAACAGCTTTCTTCAGTGTAATAGCTAATTCATGGTTATAGCTAATTCATGGTTAGAAAATCCGCCCCACTGCTATGTATGGTAAACGGTATTCTTACATGGAAAATTCTCCGCACAGATTATACATACTTCAACGAATATCTACCCAATAAAATGAGCATGGTTAAACCTTTTCGTGCCTCACTGCAGCCGAGACCCAGTATCTTTTTCAAAGAGCGGGAGCTCCAAGTGCAAGCGTTTTGTCGACGCTGATGAAGAAACTGTTCGCCTACCGCGCAATGTGGATAAACTCTATTGAAACGAAAATCAGACGTAAAATCGCGGACAATACCGAAATCATTCATTTTCACGCTGTCGTAATTGACATGGCGCCGATCGATTATTGGCACGTCTGACTTATTCCAAGTTATATACACAACTGCATAAGTTCAAAATTTGTTATAAAATACAAAAACAATGCTGGGGGGCAGGGAACTAAAACTAAATAAATAAAACAGCAATACCCTCCATTTTTCAGGTTAAGAAATATAGGCAGATATAGGTGCGTTTGAAATGCTTAAAATACTAAAGAATTAATTCATTGAAATTAAAAACGGGCAACTCCATGATGAGATAAAAGTTAAAAGAGTATAGAGTTGATGAATATAGTAGACATAGTATATGTCAATAGAAAATGAAACTAGTATATGTCAATAGAAAACGAAACGTCCCCTCAAGTTTTATTTTTTTATATTATTTTTTTTTTTTTTTTGCGAAGAAATATTTGTTAAAGTTTTAGATTCATTTTTCAAAGAAAGTGAACAATCATAATTCTTCAGGGCTGGCTCACATTATAAAGTTACTCCGAGTTAACGAAGGACCGGTTCCGTAAATCCGGTTTAACTCACTAAAATGTTAATCCGGGCTAACTAAGGTTCCGATTCACACTATTGAGTTAAGCTGACTTGGTGCCTGGTTCAACAAGGATTAACTCAACAAATTGTGTGTATAATCATATGTTCACACTGGATTATCTACCCTTTTCCAAAGTAGGTTAAGTTAACCCGCTTTGGGTGTGATGTGGGTTAATTTAGCCCGGATCAAGCAGTTATGCTTTCAAAGTGGCAACAGATCGAATGTCCTCAAGCAGAAATGTAGAAATGAATGATGGCAGACATTGATCTTCTCAAATTAATTATGTTTGCTTTTGATGTTATCCTTTAAAACAAATCTATACAGACGAACAGATGGACAGGCAGAACTTCGAAATAATCATCCTCGGAAAATAACGGAAAGGGTTTTTTAAAAAGGTAATCCTTTCCTCAGCTAATGAGATTAAAATAAAAATGTAGACGGTGAATATTCAATGATCATTTGATTGCACCTTTCTATCTCTTAAGAACTGAAATTTAGAGAAGGTCTCGTACTTTGTAAAATAAAAAATATATATATTCGTTTTATTATTGAAATAGTTATTAAAAGTTTTGCAGTCGGTGCTTTTTTCCGGTCGGCCTAAAAGGGGGAACAAAAAAAAAACCAGTTGATTTTCTTTTGGTTTCCTGTTGATCATCACGAACCATAAGGCTATAATTGCAAATCATTAATGGTCATCATAATTCTCATCCTGATTGAGGTGCCCGGTGAATAGTTGAATGCAATAACAAAGCAGATTAGGATTTATGACAATTTAGCAATGGGTGTTTGTCAAGGTTAGGAACTCTTAAAAGAATAATCAATTTCACGGTAAATAATTTTCTACTAAATCTGAAGGGCCTTCTTTTCTTCTCTAAATGCCACATGAGACAATCACAATAATGCTGATAATTACTTTAGATGATGCAGTTTCCAAAACATAAATCTTAAGTTTTTGCATTCCACATGGTACGACAATCATTAAATGTTTCGAAACTCCAATTGCACTATACTCGAAAAGTGCATTGCAATAGACCTTCTGATAAATAATCTAAGGTCCCAAGGGCCTCCGAGTCGATACGTCCACGATTTCCAACCAGGGAGGGTATATTCAGCACCATCTTGTGAGCTTTAATTCTGAATCTTTAAAGCATGTTAAAACAAAATGTATAAGCATACATTGTAAGTATTATGCTTAACTAGATATATGTGGAATTTCAAGGTCACAAACTAGAAACACGACACATCAGTTTGAGGAATTTACCCATGAATAAAAGTTGCAGAAGTTGTGTGAACATAAAGTTCAAGATCAAAGGTCACTATATCTATGGTACATGTACCCAGCACATCTGCAAGAGATATCAAAAGCCTACAGCAAAAAACAAAACAAAACATCAGGTATTGATAAAAATTATTCTCTTGAAATCTTCAAATATCTTAATCGCCTCTTCCGTCGTCTTGTTTACATGAAGTATTCCCGCATACATGTACAATGTACCACGTGAGTATGTATCGTTCGTTGTTTTATTTATGTACACAAAGCAACTATAGAATTCGTTAATTTATTTCAGATATATTTTCGTCAGAATTCTGTTAGAATATTAGTTCAATAATCGCCATATCATTTATTTTCACGGAAAGTTAAATGCAATATATCAAGTAATACGAAGTCCTTTTTCTCCTAAGCCTCCCCTCCTTATATTCATGTGCGATTAAAAATATTATTCCGATAGACTTCACAAGTCTTTCGCCACTATTGTTTTTGGCTAAAATTTTAATATAATCATGCATAACTTTATTTAAAAATCTTAAAGGGGCATCAGCTGAGAAAGTGATGACAACCTTTTTCTCTCAAAATCTCTCAATGACATACAATGGAATATATATTACTTACACATAAAAGCATTGATTTTGCACAAAAACGTTAGATAACCATTTTTAGTGTAAAGAAATATGTAAGGAAGAATTATCTAATCACCAAAAGTACATATTCATGTGCCTGCTTTGAGATTAAAAAGTGTTTGAATTCATTAAATACTGGTGTTATTACTGAAATATATGATATAGAGCAATTTTCATTGAATTTAATATTTGGTGACAAAATGACGGCTAATAAAAACGCGATGAAAGACATGCAGTGTCTGCTTTCATAATCGCAGGGTTTTATCTTTTCCCAACTGTATTCCGTTGTAGACCTGCTATTGATATCTGATTCTAAAATATTTTCACCTTCTGTCAAAAACCAATGTGTGTGTTCCATATGTAAAACTTATACGGTATCAATCCTATGAAATTATTAATAATTTTATGTGCACGGCAATAATTTCATTAAACAAAACAATAAACATACACTGCCAGTCAAACTATAATCAGCTGAGGGTTGTAGTGGAGAGAATAATCCGCAGGAAAGGCCCGATGCCAAGGAGTAGCTCACTGCATGAGTCCACTCAAAAATAGAAAAGACTTTTTTCGTACATTTTTCTTTATATAACAGTCAAGTAATGGAGTTTTTTCCATACGTGCGTGTGGTAACATACATGTATGTCTATTTGAATATTTTTTGGTTTCACAAACCTTCCCTCAACAAACGGCAGTTTTTATTCATAACACCTGCTGAATTAAAAACACAAAATTAAGGAAATGTTTTTGGTTAAATCCATACTCGTATTATTATTTGATAAAAGTATAGAAAGTACATTTATTTCCATTTGATATAGGTAAAACAAATGAATTATTAAATAGATATTATTATGATATTATAGGTCATCGCAATTTTTAAGAATCATATCTTAACATCAGAAAAAAATTCCAATTTTCCTTAAATTGCATTATCAAAATTTCACAAAAACTGGTTATAATGATATAATATATAGTATTCATAACAATTTCATAAAACTGTTTCTTTACAAAAATATGCAAAATGTCTGTGAAAAATAAAGGAAATCTATCGCATAATGGACTTGATAAAGAAATCAATGAAATAGAGTTGTTGCCCTTGGATTTAATATTCATTGATTATTCATATTTCACGTAAGACTTTTGAAATATTTTATGTTTAACAAGATTTTTTACAATAATATCGAAAAAGACTCCAACAGAATCTATGTTCCTATCATGCATAAATCTTTGACTTTGCAAAATCTTATGGCGTCACAAGAGATTAAATTACTTTAGATTGACATAAATGTCTGTTGCATGTAACGTAGTGGAAATCAGTGTATAGTAATCGTTCTACATGATGGATTGAAATAAATTGTACATGTATAACACATTTCCCTTTCATAATTACTTACTATGCATGCTTCACTTGTTATTCACAAAAAAGTTCATGGTTTTGTTTTCTTTTACATATTACACTTTCTTTCTAGATAAAACTGAAACCAGTTTTGAAGTTTTGACGATTAATGATAGAGGATGTAAAAGCATGAAACAGGGAGGAAATCTGGTTCTCTGAGTACGTAAATTCAACATTAATACATGTAAAGGTTACCCTGTGTAAACGTTTCAGGGAGGAAATCTGGTTCTCTGAGTACGTAAATTCAACATTAATACATGTAAAGGTTACCCTGTGTAAACGTTTCAGGGAGGAAATCTGGTTCTCTGAGTACGTAAATTCAACATTAATACATGTAAAGGTTACCCTGTGTAAACGTTTCAGGGAGGAAATCTGGTTTTCTGGGAGGAAATCTGGTTCTCTGAGTACGTAAATTCAACATTAATACATGTGAAGGTTACCCTGTGTAAACGTTTCAGGGAGGAAATCTGGTTCTCTGGGAGGAAATCTGGTTCTCTGAGTACGTAAATTCAACATTAATACATGTGAAGGTTACCCTGTGTAAACGTTTCAGGGAGGAAATCTGGTTCTCTGGGAGGAAATCTGGTTCTCTGAGTACGTAAATTCAACATTAATACATGTGAAGGTTACACTGTGTAAACTTTTCACATTTCACTACTTGGCTCCTCTTAATGAATCATAGTTATGAACAAATTTGTTTTAAAACAGATTTTCAAATCTTGAAACATGCAATTATTTCAATAAAAGTCTTATTGCTTGATTAGTAATGATATATAGGCTTAACGGATATGGTTTATTTTTAACCTAAGAATTAAAAGTCATCCTTGTATTTGATTTGGACCTGAAAGTTTAAATTCAACAAAGGACACAATCTGATCTAAATAATAACGTTTGAGTTTCATACCTTAATCCACTGATATAAATGGCAACAAAATAATGTTGCTCACAAGCTTGATTGCCGTTTTACATTTCATAATCTCAGTGCAACTTCACAAATGATGTCCATTTTAAGATATGAACAACTTCATTTATTGAGCATTGCTGGGGTGAATATGTTGTCTTGATTAAATCAAACTCCACAACATCTATAGTTTGTTTTTAAAAAGAATACCAAATTAAAATATATATTGCTGAAAGTTCAAATTCAACAAAGGACACAATCTGGTCTAAATAATAACGTTTGAATTTCATACCTTAAAGGGAAAGGCAACCATAACCTGCTTTTCTGAATAAAGTATTGCTGATATCGTCAATGACAGTCTTTGACAACAAAACTCCTTGCTTAACGATTAAATCAGCATCAATCTATCATATATTTTAGATTATCCGCCACTAAGAGAGTGGGCATTGAAATTTAATTCATGACATGACACCGTCGGTTCCGATTTATTTAATCAGCAGCACTGTAAACATGACAAGTCACGAACAGTTAAGCTTGGAGCCGTATAGATTTGAGCCCGTTCTTTCGCAAGAAGAAATTGGAAAAAAGAAGACGTTTCTTCGAGTCGCAGACCAGGCAGACGGTACCCGTTTCTTCATACAAATGTCTCGGAACCTCAACTTGTCATTACGCAAATGATGGGTCCACAGTTTTTTCTTTTCAGATGACTTAGTAGGGTCAGGAATTTCGGGGGGTAAAACTTTTTTCACATTTCCCCTTAGCATTAGTGCAATTACCGTAACAACTTGGCAGGAAGGCATCAACCTATTTATTCGTAAAATCTACCATATGCACATCTTTAATGGCCTTAGAATCTCTTCGAAACCTGAACAGACGGCGTAACGTCAAAATTATTGAGTTTTGTGGTCTTGAATTCAAAAGAGCTCCACATCATGGCAGCCTCTATAAATGGCGGGAAGTTCAATTTTTAACGTTTTCAAATTAGTACTGAAGCTTATCTAGACCGTATATCAACAGAATAGCATGACAAATTTTTATCATATAATTAATCCTCTCACTTACCATGTAAAAATGTTTTGGGTTGCCTTCCCCTTTAACACATGTCATGATTAAATCAAACTCTACAATATTATTGGGTTGTTTTTTTTTCAAGAATAGATATTGCTGATTCCGATAAACATGTATTTGTGGATGTGCAGTCCCCCTCCCCTTGTGTACAGTGCATGACGTACAACCCTAGGTTCCAATCTATGAATAAAGATCGTTTCATCAAGCTCCGGTGTAATCGGAACAACGATCGACCTTTTCCGCCAAAGTCGAGAAAAAACGGAAAAGGCCGAACGATGTCCCGACGTACATTTGTGCATACGCAAGCTGACTTTTCATCAACCTTAAGCTTGCTTATATATTTTCTGTGTGGACCTTAGGGTCTACACAATAAATGATGCGCTCATTATGTACATATGAGCACATCTTAAGAAAATTAAGCCGCTCACATTTCTTTTCATAAATGACTTGCATGCGAGATAACCAGCCACCACCTAACTGAAATATAGAAGACCAAAGTATGTATGTATATCTGATTTATTTAGTTACCATGGTTATACACACCATAAGTAACCATTCGATACTTTACATTCTTTTGGGTGAAATCAAAATTTTAGTTTTCTTAGGGTTGAAACTTATAACTCTTTATTTCCTTCAATTGACAAAAAGAATAAACGTAAATGAGTAAATAAATATTTGTCGGAAGTATGAAACAAAATAACAGCAAAAGATATTTTCAAAACTATGAGAATAAGTGTTAAAAAGACAAAAGCAAATTACATGTAGTGTAGAAACTTTGATTTGGAACTGCCTTCCCCTCCTGCGAATATGACTGACCAGTACTCTTTATCTTTGTGGGGAAATCAGAAATCAAATTTGTCTTTCTTATTTGATTAGATACATGTACGTCAAGACGTTTCTAATTACACCAGTGATATCAAACGAAAAATCTAATGACTAAATTAAAGGACACATCTCATGCTTTCAAAGTATACAAAATTACATGCACTTTGTCTTCTTTATGCTTATAGTTTTGTAATGACTGGTGCTTATCAGTAAATCCCATTAAAACCAAAGTACTTATTTTTAACAAGGCTGGCAGATTTATTCAGGAAATGGTCATGTTTGACAATAACACAATTGACTGTGTTCAACAATACAAATATTTGGGAATTCATTTCACAGCTTCTGGATCTTTCAGTCTTGCACAAACGGAATTGTACAAAAAAGCATTGAAAGCTTATTTTAAGTTGAACTCACACTTTATATTTCACAATCCTGGAACTAACGTAGCTATACAAATTTTTGACCACACAATTACTCCTGTCCTTTTATATGGTAGTGAAATTTGGGGATCTTTCAACCCATTCTCATCCAAGTTTAGAAAAGATAAAAGAGTAATCAATATTCTAAAAAAATTCAAATTGTGAAAAAATTGCATATTACGTTTTGTAGACAAATATTGGGTGCTCATAAGAAAGCATCAACTTTTGGAGTTATTTCAGAACTTGGTAGCTTTCCTCTATCCTACAACTTGCTAAGCAATATGTTGAATTATTGGTACCGATTAGAAAACAGAGAACCTTTTAACACCATAATATCAAATGCATACGCAACATCTAAGGAACTTCATGACAATAACATTCCTTCCTGGTTTAGCTCTATAAATGCCATCCTTGCATATTTCCCAAATATAAATTCTATGAAAACAAAGACCGTATCTGCGAACACTTTTAAGAAACAAGTACATACTGCTCTCAGATCATTATACTTGACCCATTTGGTGGATACTAGACATGAACATTTAAATTCTAAGCTTAGAACATAAAATAAGTTCAAATGTTTGTTGTTGTTTTTCAAAGAGAGAATTATTTATCAATTATTAACAATTATGGCTACAGAAGAAGCTTCAGCAGGTTCAGAATTTCATGTCATAAATTAATCATTGAAACTGGTAGATACAGAAATATATCTTTACATCTTAAAATAGGCTCACATTGTAATTCTGGTGCTGTGGGTGACGAAATGCATTTTCTATTGTGTTGTGACAAGTTTAATTTTGAAAGGCTAGAAATGTTAAAGACAATAAATGAAGAATGTTCTAATTTCAGTTGTCTACAAGACTTGGACAAATTTATATGGTTAATGAATAATGAAAATCCAGAATACTTGTATCTGTTTCCAAATTCATAAACTTTTTTTGTGATTAGTTCATGTATGAGAGTCTACATATTATGTACATGTATATGTATTACATGTACATAGGGTTTTACAAATGTATGAATATTCTTGGACCCCAACTTTTGGCAGGAAGTGGAACAAATCTGTTTACCTTTTATATGATTTATATTTTTAAGATTGAAAGATGTATGCGAATGGATATAGATACAATAACAATATTTTTTTTTATCTATAGCAGTATGTTCCCTATGTAAAATTTCTACGGTACCAATTTTGATGCACCAGATGCGCATTTCGACAAATAATGTCTCTTCAGTGATGCTCAACCGAAATGTTTGAAATCCGAGATAACTATGAAGTTTTAGAGCTAAATATAGCCAAAAACAGCGTGCCAAAAACGTGGAGCCAAATTCGTCCAAGGATAAGAGCTATGCATCGTCCCTTGGTACCTTTAGTTGTTATTCAAACATATTGTACTTAATTGCAATGTTTAAAATATCTATGACCCTAGAGGCCCATTATTTGGCAATAAACTATCTTTATCTGTATAGTAATTAATTCTAATAGTTCGTTCGCCGAAATTTTGCGATAATTAATCACAATACAGACTTGAATCTAAGCACCGATTTCAAAAAGCCTTATTAATTTGGTAGGTAGTCACGTGGTACAGTGACGTCACATGCGCCCTTCGGATTGTGAAAGTAGTGTAAGATATTATCAAAAACTCAGCTTTTAGGGGCCTAATTTATTCACCATGGGCAACATTCAAATCGATGTTGACAATTTTTCCGAGTTTTATATGTTTTCGCCACCAGTGCATACATATAGCGATGTAAATACCCAAATATAGCGAGGAAAGCGTGTATGAAAACAGCAATATTGCGAGTAAATGTTTATATAGGTCGCTGTCTACAAATAGTTTGGTGATATTATTCCTTTATACATCTGTAATTGGCGCTGGGTTCCCCCCTAAAATAAACAGTGCAATTATCATTTATTTTTGGATTAGACAAATTATAATACGTTACATTGTTGACAACTAGGCCCTAGACCAAGTTACTGTCACGGCCGGGTGCATTTTGGGAAAGAAAGAAAAAGAAAAAAAAACCACAGAAATCAATAAAAATAATAAAATTTTAAGTGGACATCACAGTATTTTATTTTCATAAAGGAATCTTATTATTTTTTTTGAATTGTGATCTGCACGTCATTAGAAAGTGGGAGCACGGCGTTATACTGACGCACTCAAGATGTTACGAGTTCATTGAGGAAATAATTTTATAATTCAATTTAAACGACCATTCCTCACGATAAATTCAAGACTAGAATTTTTGACATCATAGACAGTTGCTTCTTCAACAAAAACGGAAAACGGAAATATTCATATCTAGTGATCAGTCATTCAAAAACTTACTTTGTTAAACACCACTCTGATTCCACGCACAAGTACTCTGAAGTTGAAATAAAAAATATGCTAGAGTTCCTCATTGACAATATCTTCGTGGTCTTTGGTGATCAGGTCTTCCAACAGTCTGTTGGAATTCCCATGGGCACGAATTGTGCTCCTTTGTTAGCTGACCTGTTTTTATATTCATATGAAGCACAATTTATTCAAAAACTTCTACGTGAGAAGAAAAAATCTCTCGCTGTGGCCTTCAATTCGACTTTTAGATATATCGATGACGTTTTGTCTATTAACAATGATAGCTTTCATTCATATGTCGATTTGATATATCCCTGTGAGCTCGAAATAAAGGACACCACAGAGTCGTCCACTTCTGCTTCATACTTAGATATTTTATTGAAAGTAGACATTAACGGCAAACTAACAACTCAACTGTATGACAAACGGGATGATTTCAGCTTCTCCATCGTCAACTTCCAACATTTATGTAGCAATATTCCATTATCACCTGCATATGGTGTTTATATATCTCAACTGATTCGATATGCAAGAGCTTGTTCTGGGTATAGTCAGTTTTTAAATCGAGGTAAGCTACTGACAAACAAGTTGATGGTACAGAGATTTCAACAGTCTCGATTGAAGTCAGCATTTCGCAAATTCTATGGTCGTTATAACGATCTAGTTCGTCAATACAACCTCGCATTGGGTCAAATGCTGTCTGACGTGTTTCATACCGATTGTTAAGCCGTTCTTGGCACACTGATTTTGACTGCGGATAACTCCGTTTACCTGATCAGGATATAGGGCTCACGGCGGGTGTGACCGGTCAGCAGGGGATGCTTACTCCTCCTAGGCACCTGATCCCACCTCTGGTGTGTCCAGGGGTCCGTGTTTGCCCAGCTATCTATTTTGTATTGCTTGTAGGAGTTATGAGATTGATCACTGTTCGTTATCTTCACCTTGCATCTAGTGTAAATGGTATGAATTATATATGATATACTTAGTTTTTCTCTGGTTTTCCTATAAATCTGACACGTGTGTCAATGACTTGTAATTGTGGACTGTTACTACATGTAATTATAACCCCCGAACGAAGTTCGGAGGGGGGGGGGGGGTATTATAGGAATCACTCTGTCTGTCAGTCTGTGCAGATTCGTGTCCGGGCCATAAGTTCTTTGACTTAGGCATACCATATTTGGCACACAGGTGGATCACCATGAGACGATGTGTTTAGTACCTTCATGACCTCTATATGACCTTGACCCTTGACCTCAAGATCAAAATTAAAGGGTTTTTTTTTTACAATGGATTCGTGTCCGGGCCATAACTTCTTTGTTCTTTGACATAGGCATACCATATTTGACACATGAGTGTATCACCATGAGACGATGTGTCATGTACCTTCATGACCTCCATTTGACCTTGACCTCATGGTCAAAATTAAAGGTTTTTACAATGGATTCGTGTCAGGGCCATGACTTCTTTGTTCTTTGACATAGGCATACCATAATTGACACACGAGTGTATCACCATGAGACGATGTGTCGGGCACCTTCATGACCTCTATATGACCTTGAACTTTGACCTCAAGGTCAAAATTGATTATAGGGTTTTGACATAGTCATACCATAAGACATGGGTGTATCACCATGAGATTATGTTTCATGTACATTCATAACCTCTTTATGACATTGACCTTTGATCTCAAGGTCATAATTATAGGTTTATGCCATGGATTTGTGTTCGGACTATATCTTCCATTTTTTTCTACAAAGGCATACCATATCTTTACACTCAGGAAAGAGGTAATTTTAACCTATTAACAACACCCTTTGGGAGATTGGGGTAAGCGGGGGTATTCTTAGTGAACATTGCTCACAGAACCTCTTGTTTGAATTTGCTTGTTTAACTATTTATTGGTCCTTTTAAATGTTTACTGTTTGATTTTGAGAAAATAAATGTTTGGTGGTATCTATATTAATTTTTAAATTTAGTAATGAAGAATAAAATTAAGAGCAGAATCTTAAAAGGTTGATTCAGTGTTAATTAAGATGTGTAACTACCGCCTGTTGACGTCGTGAATGCAATAGAACATACTTACATACACAGGCCTATATCTTCTTTATTTTCAAGAAGTATCTCAATGAAATTTTCAATAGATATTTTTCTATGTATCCTGGTTAGATAGACGCACAAATAAAAAATAAAAATTCTTTATTCATCTGGGTATATGCAAAGTGTTTAGAGGTTGTTTTTTTTTTTTTATTATTTCACACACACACACACACACACACACACACACACACACACACACACACATATATATATATATATATATATATATGGGCCTTTTTTCGCAATCGATGTCACATACATCAGAGAAAGTGACAAACGTTTAAAATTCAGGATAAGCCAGTTGTCGCACTTAGTCCTTAGATTATTCAATCGATTACATGCATTTACTACAATACGTCATGCATTTCCTTGACATGATAATATGTAGACAAGGTGTTTTTCTTATATAAAAAAAGGACTACAGTACGTGGTTCTAACAGAAATTTAATATTCTAGGTTGAAATCAAAATGTGTTTTATTAAAAGCATATTTTTTAAAACCTTGAAACATGCAAATATTTCAATATAAGTCTTATTGTTAAAGCTGTATTTGATATATATACCTAATGGATTTTCAATATTTGTGGTTTTGACATTTAACCTCAGATTTAAAAACCATCCTTATATTTGATCTGGACCTTAAAGTTCAAATTCAACAGGGGATACAATCTGGTCAAGATCATAACGTTCGACTTTCAGAGCTGACACAATTTTTTTTTGGCGGTGGGAAAGATTTTGACGAAAAGAAAAACCCGTGTCAGTGTTCCCCGCTTCTATCGCACGTAGAACTATCATTTTAGTATAGATTTGTTTCTGGGAAAATTCTTCAAATGTTGATATAAGTTATGTGACGATTCGTTATCGATAAAGGTGTTACTTACTCGTTTGATTTTTCCCTTGTGTAGATTTCCGTGTAATACGAAACTGTTAGGAAGTGTCGCGGTCACGTGATAGTTACCAATTGTAGGGCAAAGTTGACGTTGATACAAACAGTGTTTAGCTAGCAGACGTTACAGTTAAGACCTATGCGCAGTCCTCCGATAACGATCCAAGTCACTATTGGTGCTTAGTACCTGGGTGTAAATTAGATGGAAGGAAAAAGGCGCATTTAGACGCGTATCCTGGCATGCAAGGCGTGAAGTTTTACCGATATCCTCAAGATATTCCCCAGATTTATTTCCCTCGCCAAATCACGTAATTTAATCAAATGCATTTTTCTCTAAATGGTTGTGGTGATTCCTTTCTTCGAAAAATATCATTTGAATGCAGGAATTCGATAGCAATTGAATTATCCCATGCTTGTTTACTCGGTTGTTATTGTAATTCGTAAGGTTACGTTCAACAAGCGATAAAATTCAGAATGGACTCGTATTTCGAAAGTCCCGAATTAATCATGTCAAGGTCACGTGATTTGCCACCGTGACTATGGCATGTCAAATGTTGTAATATTTCATCTTTTCAATTGGTATTGAATTTGTTGTCATTTGTATGGGAAAACATAATTGCAATGTATATTTCCCATTTGTATTATATAATTTGTATTGTATGGTTTTTCCTTTGTATTATACATTTTTTCCTTTGTATTATACATTGTATATTTCTCAAATATGTTCCATATTTTCCACTTGTGTTGTATGTATTCATATTGGTATATTTTCCATTTGTATCGTATAAAATTTAAATGAAAATGAAATATTATAGAAAGCATAGAATACAGGTGAAAATTATACAATATGAATAAAAATTATATAATATGAATAAAAATTATACAATACAAATGGAAAAGATCAAATATTGCAACGTATGTCAAAGGCCGTAAGCGCCGAGCATAGGCCTAAATTTTGCAGACCTTCACCGGCAATGGTGACGTCTTCATAGGAGTGAACAATTCTCGAGTGTGACGTTAAACATTATATACAACCAACTAACCAGCCGTTTCGTTAGACAGTTGCTCAGAGCTGAATTAAACTAGAATTTTCTGACAATAATTAACTGTCGTGATTTCTTACAGTTATTTCATGTCGTGCTGAAGGGAACCGCTAGTTTCCTCTTCCCACTTCCTCCTGTCACAACTTAGTTTTCCGGACTTTCAAATCTGATATTTGCTAATCTATCTTTACAGTTCGTTCTATGAGATATATGGGACTTTATGTTGAATGTAGTTTTCCGCAAATTTCTCCACATTGTTTTAACCTAGGAAACTGAATTTTCATATGCGGTTGTCTGATAGGTAGATAGCGTTATTGTAGATTTATGTGGTTCGTCTTTGAAAGAAAATTCGTTAAACTTGTATACCAGTGATGTTAAAAGACAGGTTTTAAAAATTACTGGAATCGACTACAGATTGCAATGATGAGGAAATGATAATTGTGTTTAACACGTGTATATCGTATTCACTATTATTTCTCGAAATTCATCGGCTTTTTGGTTTTTTCTATAATTTATGTACGACATGAGGTTGACATCAGATCATAAAATCTGTTCAGTTTTGTTGACACTTCTAACGACTAATATTAAACACTTATGGAGCAAAAATCATTTTGAAAAAAAAAATCTCGGAAAATATACCGGTATTTATCATAGTACATGTACTTAGTTAACATACTTTATGGACTAACAACCAACCATCCTTTTGGAAATTCCTTGCACATGAACCTGGGAAATTTGTCGTCACACGTTCTGATTTCTACAGCTACACTCGCTCGAGTTCTCCATTTTAACAATGATACCCATTTACTGAGTCCCTATTACATACATGTATTAGATGTGTATCAAGATCTTTAAAATCTTTAACTTCAAAGATCGACATTAATCTGAAATGGAAAATTTTATTCCGACGGACAGAATGGGTGGCGACCTTCCGCGATAGTTTTCTAATCAGACGCTTAAGATAAGTAAAAAAAAAATTATATCAGTATTTAAGATGAGTAAAAAAAAATATCAATATTGAAGATGAGTAAAAATATATATATATTTAATTATAGTATTCTATGTTTTTCAAAAGTGACATTTGAAATGTTCTCGCTTAAAAGTAGAATATAAATCGTTTTTAATTAGAAAATACTGTCTACATATTTTGTGGAATTCATTGAAAAGATATAAAATGGCTCGAACATTAACAACAGTGATTTGATTTTGAAATCTCTTTGATCATAAAAAAGTGTTTCTAGATACGTACTGAAAATGACAGAAAAATCAACCATTATCTTCTCGACAAATTGTAGACTAATAATTTGATTTGCAGGTATACATAAACCTGGTCTCATCAATTTCCATACCCTTTATTGTAGAATACCAAAGAGCATTACCCCTAAAGCGCTTTGGCATCAAAATTGATATTATACAAAATAGATTAGTAATTACAATTTGTGAAAAGTGATCTGCCTGAATATTATAATTCATCAATATACATATTGTGTGATAACATATATATAATCGTTATGTTTCCTGATTGTAGTTGTCTCCCTTCCAGAATCTACTATTCATACAAACTCGTGATTAGATTTAGACTGAAAAATGTACATTTCTTCCAATAGTTGGAATCAGATGTAGGAAATTAAAGACGATTGCTTAGTTCCACGTCAAGAAGCGTGGATATGTGAAAATCTTCGTAACTTTCTCCTTCCTTCCGCCTTGTTCAATATCTACAACGCTCTTAAAAGATCCGTTTCTTATGCCGGATATTATCTGGCACGGAGAGAAAGGGACAATATTGAATGTGTTTTCTTTTTTAATGATAAAAACTAGTAGCTCTCTAAAATATCAAGAGCCCATCGTTTGTCAACGATGCCGCGATAATCCGATTTCGCTTATGTTTCCCGCCTCGCCTTTCCCCGAGATGGAGTTAAAAATCACCAATATCCCGTGACCACATTGCTTCAGGTGTGCTGAATTAATCTCCAAGCTCCGCCTTCCATTTGTTGCTTTCACACCTCTGGCTTGATGTCTATTCGATTTGATACGGAAGCGGTGTCTTTACGCATCACTTTTCTTCAATACCGATGTCACCGCCCTTTTCTCTGATTGGCACAAGCTATAAGATCTCTTTTTAAAAATAAACATTTTCGAAATTAAACATTCCTGATAACATTTTTCGCTTTGACACCAATTTGATATTGGGATATTACGTATATATTGGGCAACAGGTGACTTATCTCCGGATACCGATCCAACATTCGCACCTCGAAATCCGGGATAATCGGCAGAATTGGATGTCCATCATGTTTTCCTATCATCTAGCAGCGCTTGGCTTGATGCCGTCCTTTCAGATGGAAGGTATACGATCATATATTTCTTATTGTAAATTCTATTGTTTTTATATCTTTTTTTTTCAAAAATGTGGTACATGTACTGTATAAAGTTTTGTGATAACAAGACTGAACTGGCTGGCCTCCATCATTTGAAATCAAAATTTCGGGGGCTTTTTATTACAAAAAAACAAACGATACAGTAAGATAAACCCAACGAAGAGTTTAATTGTACTTTTTCAAATTAAACACTCTTTATTTCAAGGTTATTTCCGTGTTATATATATATATATATATATATATATATATATATATATATATATATATACCGGTATATATATATATATATATATATATATATATACGAGTTTAGAATGAGACGTACATGTATATATGCTTTGATTTTACAGTAAAATCCCATGTTACACATGTGAAGAGAATGCATTGTATTTCTTGAGAAGGTTCGAATTGAAATTGAATGTGAAGAATTTTCTTAATATAGGCATTGGATCAGTTTCAATGCATTTAACCCGAAAAGGAACATACAAATGATCTTACAGTGGAAATCTGATTTCTAATTAAAATGTTATCGCTTCCATTGGCGACATGCTGTTATCAGGTACATCGTATAATGAATATAGATATGCCAGTTATTATATTTGATAGACACAAACTGGAGCCCCTATTGCTTACACAATACACGAGACCCTCTCGTAATACTATATTACAGTACACCTAACTAATCCACGCCCTTATCTCAAATTTACATCTACGGTTGAGAATATCATTTATAGATACATTTACCCCCAATGGTAGTAGCTACAAGCCCTCCTCCCGCCGCATGATGTATTTTTGTCTTATATCTGAAAACGTATGTATATTTTGGTATTTTTCTCAGAGCATATGAAAGGAACAAAACGTTGAATCCGTGGGTTCGTTATGCATAGCAGCCTTCCTCAGCGTTTCATTATAAAAAAAAATGGAGTTAATATTTGTAAGGATCGACCGATCAAATTTGATTAGTTCTACACAAAATAATCGGGTCTTAATTAATGTAATTTTATAGATCATGATACGCAAACTGGCGAACACTTGCAGGCCACTGGGTGCAATTGCAAGGGGCTTTGATCTGCTTTTATCATTTCACGTCGACCATTTCAGAATTATATTTTGAAACGAAAGTCATTATTGTCCCACGTCGTTATGGTTACAGTATAACGCGCAGTGCGTGTGTTTGTGAGTGGTTGCATATCCTGCATGGCCCACGGTTTGGAAGATGCTCGACTCTGCCTTTTGTCCTTTCACTATTTTTTCTTCAATTGTAATACTATGAGTAGCATTTATGTAATCTAAGTTTGGTCACCTAACTCGCAAATTTCTGTTTATTATATACAATATTTTGTAGGTTGTGTGGGTGAGAGAGAGGGGGGATAAGAGAGAGAGAGAGAGAGAGAGAGAGAGAGAGAGAGAGAGAGAGAGAGAGAGAGAGAGAGAAACTTGAGCAAGTTACCTTATGTAACTCTACATTTTATTTTCTGTAAACATGGTACGCAAATTCACTTTATCAGGTTTTCCTCATTTAAGAGGTGGAGGTCGGACTTCAAAGAACACGGCTAGTACCCGTAGCGAACCCTGGTTACATCAGAGAAAATTGTCCCCCTCAGGACACAGAAAGCTTGCCGAAATCAAATTCATGTACATGTTCCGTGAAATCGCAAATTAGTCATTTGTCACAGGTTTGAATAAATTATTTGCCTGTTACATTTAGTCAAATATGAACCATTTTCAACCCTGGGTGTAGTTGAGTTTAAATAGATATGGCTGTGTAGCAAGTTCGTGGCTGTTTTAAGTTTGGATACTCAGCAAATGAAAATCAGCAGTCCAATCAAACAATAGGCAAGTTTTATCCGCATACAAAACTGATTTGTAAACGCATTTATACGGTTACGTACAACAAAATTCTCCGATTTGTCGTAGGTACAAAACTTGGATTCCCAGACCGTCAAATAACAAAGATTCGCTTTGAACACATCTTTGCTTTTCTCCACCAACAAATGGCTGGGATGGTAAACGTACCGGTAAAATATGGTTCCATCATCTTACAAAAAGTTTGCTTAATTGCCATAAAGTT
The DNA here is from genome assembly GCF_947568905.1 of Ostrea edulis. Taxonomy (NCBI): domain Eukaryota; kingdom Metazoa; phylum Mollusca; class Bivalvia; order Ostreida; family Ostreidae; genus Ostrea; species Ostrea edulis. Next base: position 71,067,820 of record NC_079164.1, on the reverse strand, counting down.
CCTTACATGTAAATCATTAATTGGTGATTAATCTCGTAGTCCCAACCTTGGATAAAACGATTCGATCCCGCGATTTGGCGAGCAGTAAGCGCCAGTAGATGTCTATCTCTCAAAGGACCGGTAGATGAGGGATTCTGACGCGTGTTTAATTACTTTGATGTACGATGTTGTTTCGTCGGACACCTTTGCTCCTACGCTGACCACTTGGGCGAAATCCTTTTAATTGTAAGATATACTTTATGGACGGACTTCATTAAATGTTTGATTTGTAGCGATGAAGAGAAAGGACAACCCCTTGATAAGAAATTTGATCGCACATAACAGGCAAAATTCTCGTTCGTAACGAAGCCCCGGCCGTGATTGTTTTCAGTAAATTATTCATGAGGGAAATTTGCATATAATTTGGGTAGGGTGTATTGCTGGTCACATTCTAACAAAATTGTTACACCTCGTTCTCTGCCTGCTCCAACAACTACAGCTATGCAAAAAATGCAAATCCCACAAAAAGTGGAAAATTACTATTACTATCCAAATTACCAGCATGATTATAATGCATGCACAATGGATTACAGTAAGATGGAAACAGAGGCTTTGATAAAAGGTTTGTTAACTGTTACATGTATTATATAAATATAATCGAAGAGAAATCTATAAGGGCAAAATGCCCAATGTCTCGCGGAACAGGTTTGCGTCAGCTTTTATCATTTCGTTTTTGTATATGTTAATTTTTGCAGTAAGAAAAATGAATAATCGTTTTATCTTTACCATAAATTAATATAACATATTCTCAACACGAATACAAACAAATAAAGTTGTGTATTTGTAACATATTTTAAATCCGTAAACAAATGTTTTCTTTTAATCAAAATGAGGAAATAAAAACTTCGTTTTGCCACCAACGTTAATTTTAAAAATGAGTGTGAATACCAAATCAAAGAAATTGTAACTTAAAGTAAATATCCCGTTTCAGCTTCCGCAGGTATGGCCAATATTGATATCCTTTAGCGTCTAGGTTTAGTGAAAATCTGTTTTATTCATCCTTTCATTTTATTTGAATAGCGCCATTGCATAAACCGAGCCAAATCTATTTCATGCAGATTTTTTTTCTTTACATCTCGCTAAGTACAACTTAAGGTTTCGTATTTGTATAATGACAAGAAACAGCTGTTACGAACCCAACTTTTTAACGGTTTTACAGTCAAAGAAAGATGCGGTCAACCACATGCACAGCCTCATCAATAATTAATAAATAACTTATACTTTTAAACCCCGTTTTTAAAATAATCCTGAGAGCAGATAATGGCTGCTTTAATCATGAAATTCCGTTGTTTCGTCTTTTATAATCATAGTGGCAATCGTCTTCAATGGGTGTTGATACGTGTACCTGACTAATTACGAATTAATATACACACAACTATTACTTTCATACCACATCTATTATTTAATTTCCCTAACAGACTCCCGATGTCCAAGTGTCATTGACTGTACTGTTGGAAAACCGAAACGTATTTTTAAAATCTTAGAATTTTTTCAGGGCAAGGGAGAGTAAACCAGTTGGGTGGGGTGTTCATCAACGGCAGACCCCTCCCGAATCACATTCGTTTGAAGATCGTGGAACTGGCAGCACAGGGAGTTCGACCATGTGTCATCAGCAGACAGTTACGGGTATCTCACGGCTGTGTCAGCAAAATTCTACAGAGGTACCAAGAAACCGGAAGTATTCGTCCAGGAGTGATAGGTGGAAGCAAACCCCGAGTGGCTACCCCAGAAGTAGAGAGAAAAATCGAACAGTATAAACGTGAAAATCCCGGTATATTTAGCTGGGAAATAAGAGACCGGTTGCTTAAGGATGGTATCTGTGACAGATCATCTGTTCCCAGCGTGAGTTCCATCAGTCGGGTATTGAGGAGCAGGTTCCAGAATATGGGTAGTGATTCTGAGGACGACGAACCGCGGACAAGCGACGACAACAACGTCATCATGAACGACAACGACAGGTCTAAGTACAGTATTGACGGTCTGCTGGCGGACGACAAGAGCGTGAAGTCGGATGACGGTAAATATTTGTTGCCAATATACTAATGGTGACGTGATTCGATAAAGTGATACATGTTATGTATTTACGTTATAGTAGTATTTTCTTATTTGAATCTTTTTTTAAAACACAGCAGATAATGTGCAAAAATCTGTGAAGTCTTTTTTGAAAGTAACTAAAATACTTTGAAAATAATTGTGTTGGAGCCAAATGACAAAGTTTTCAAAGCAAAATTTATAGAACTCGAGCATTCAGAGACCACAGGCTTCAACTAAGGATCCGCATTCTCTCTTTGTACATGTAACTGTTCACATGCACAGCTGGGCTCCTAAAGACCATGTTAACAACCTCATTTGGCCTCTCAAAATGACGTTCAATATCTGAAGCAATGTTTAACTTCGTTTGGTGAAAAGTATAAGCATCTATTCTCTCTAGTATATGTTATTTTGGGAAAATTGTCCGTAATTCTGCTATATGACATCATTAATGTGAGATTCACCCCATGAAGGTTTTTTTTTTTTTTTTTGCTTTTTATGAAATTGTGCATATTTTCTCATGATTTTCTTTTCACAAATATAGAAGCAACTTTGCAAACATTATTCCTATTGTTACGTGTAATACATTACACATTTATCTTCAAAGATAAATCGCTGGTAGAAATATATTCTCAGATTATGCGTTCGATGTTTTTTAACATGAAGAATAACCACGATAAGGGTTGCGATTTCGGCCAGAACGATTGGACATTCTATAACAAAAAGGAACGAATCTATTCACAAATCGTCACACAACAACTGAAGTTTGCAAAAAAACAAAAAAAAAAGAAGAGATATTTCAAATCTCGGAGATTTTACATGAACGTTAATGTATACTAAGGGCAAAATTAGGTCCCTATCCTGTACCGATTTATACCAACCCTTATCAGTCTTGTCAGTCTTCAAAGTTTTTATGGAAATTGAATGAAGTCGATACTATAGCTATTTGGCAAAACTTTGTCCGCAGGTAAAAACACAGGTAAAAATAAAACATGTGCACAAATAGAATCGAAAACACAATTTCCTTTGTAGAAATGAATAGCATTATTTTCGTTCCATTATTGGGGTTAGGGTGGGGGTGGGTGGGTTGAATTCAATTAAGGCGAAGCACTCCGATCTTTAAGCAATTAAAAGACATGCTGGTGATTTTGTTTTATTTGACAAACATGATTTTTATGGGTTTCCAATTTAATTACATGAATTGATAAACTAACCCTAAGGCAGTGTATGAGTAACTGTCCCTTTGGAATTTCAATAATAATTATTAGGACTCAGTAAGAATGTAGTGGGGTACAAAGATAAATTGGGGTTGTTTATAGAGTCCGAAAGTGACACAATGTTTTCGTTAGGTTTTCGCGAACATCCGTGACATGTTAAATCAAGTCACATGACGTGTGAACAATGTTATCCAAACACTCTAAGGGGTCACCGATAAAGGTCCATTTTCTGACAAAGTTTCTGTGACTTGTGATGATTTTAGATTACCGATTTCATGCCTTTAATTATCCCGATAAAATCACGTTACGTGGTGCGCGAGATTGGTATCAGGATCCGGATACGTAAAACCAACACGGACTCGATGTAGAAAGGAGTTAGAAAGATGACTCTGATTTATATACAATTCTAAAAAATAGAGTGTTCCCAAAATCAGTTTGATGCAAACAATTCTAAATCTGTCTAGTACGTCGTTCGCACTTTTCCCACATTTAGTATAAAGACTTGTGATACTAAACACAACATAAAGATTAGCACACACTTGTCTTGTATTGAAAATAATTTATGATTGAATCACCAGGGCATGTTAAAAGAATCAAGCAATCATTCGTTCTTTATTTTTATGAAAATTTGAAGAATTCATCGAACTTCAGGAGAATACAACAAACAGACGCATGTACGCTTTTATTTGTGGTCTTAATTTATGAGTAGGATAAGATTCAAGCTTATCTCAATGCACAACTCATTTGCATACTTAATTGATATCGACGGTGCCAATCAACGAGAAGGAAATATAACGCGTGCCACCGACACCCCCTAAGTGCTTCAATTTCAGGAAGTCTGATAATATACACATACATTTATGTAATGTAGCAGCATTTAAAAAATTCGATTAGGTAAGAAGCTCGAAATTGTTCGCTTAATCTAGATGATTTGCATTTTCTACCGATTATTATATAAATGAGTATGTAAAGTTGATTGTATTGGGTCCACTGCGTGATGCCTTTATAAATGCGGTACCTTAGGGTATATCCTAGCATGATAGAACAAAAAAAATGCCCTTTAGCAACCTTCCTGCTGATTTTCAACTTAAAAAGTTAACTTTGTGTGGACTTTGAGCATATGATTTAAAGAAATACAATTCTTATTGAAATGTCAACTTGCACAGTAGAAAATACGGTGTCCACCTTGATTAACTTTGAAGTCAATGGACTCGATCCAATCGATTTCTAGGGAGGATAGGGGTGTGAAATTGAAACAACATGACGTCACTTTCAAGTAGCGCGAACTGTCCATGGTGGAATAGCCTCACGGAAACTGACCATCTGGACTGAATCTAATTAAGGCAAATTACTCCTCACAAATACGCTATTTTCATGCACAAATCACATAAGTATATATATTTATATGCTTTTCCAATTGGACAGAAATCATTCTGAAACGCAAATGATAGCCTGAAAATTTTTATCACTGAATAAGACGCATATCTTATAAAATTTACATATACAAAAATGTAGCATATTCTCTGATACATGTAGAAAAGTAACTTAAACATTGCGCAAAAATACTTGATATTCACCGGTGAAAATATTGAAGCATAATATTTTGAATAAATCCCACAGAATTACTGAAATATAATCCCCTATTCAGCGTAAAAAAGACCGCTTTAACAGAGAATTTATGTTACCTGGAATTAAAGAGAAATGTTCACAATTTGGGGTTTTCCAAATCTAGAGCGGATGTGGATCAAATAAATCGGTGATCAGAAAGAAAACAAACAATCTTTATAGAGACAGAGACTGAAACAAAAGTCGTGTGCGGTAAATAGGAAATTGATGTCGTTTGGGATTCCGTTATTTACAGACTTATAGACGACCGGAAATCATTCAGTCGTCTGTTGTGGTCAAACATCAAATCAAAAGTAAAATACTTGATTTAAGACATTCCTTTCAAAAATATGTGCGAGAAAAAATTATCACAACGATAAGAACGGTACTGTATGTCTTTCAATATAGTATTTTTCAATTTTATCTTTAAATATACATTTTGTTTTAGTATGTAGGATTGATTTGCAAGATAAAGTTGTTATGTAAGGTAAAGGGTTATGCTAAACTAGTGAAATGTTTATCAACCCGATTAAAGATTAGAAAACTTTAAATCTGATTTTATAAAGAATATTGGAAAATAAGCGTCAAAATGCAAGTGAGAGGACAGATTAAGAAAACAACACTTTACAGTAAAATGTTACTAATCAGCAAAGAACGTATTTATTTTGATTAATCTGTTAACTCACGCGCGGATGTCTAGTTCACACCAAACTGGTCCAGATTCCAGCTAGGCTCTTGCAATATTTTGATAGTAGTGGTATTTTAAATGTGATAAACTTAAACAGTTATGTGGTAGAAAATGTACATCTTTAATTTTTAAATTTAAATAAATGTTTAAATTCTGGCTTCGATTTCAGAGATAAGCGATTACATTTTTTCGTAATTTTACAATAACAGGTACAAGTATACTCTGAGCATATTCTATAGAGTGTGTTCTCGCTCAGCATTTTCAAATATTCAAGACACATATACTTCAGTCAACAAAAAGATGGAGCGAAAGTCCATTCCGTTAAAAATACAGGGTGGTTTAAAATGAACATATTATTTTAAAATTTTATACATGTAATGTAGTTGAATATTATTTCAAAGTATTCTTTTGATGGCTTTATTGATTAATTTCAAAATAATTCACACCAAGAAGTCGACGATGTCTAAATTTTCGTATCAACCCTTTACTTAAATATAGAAGAGCAGACCTCTCTCTCTTTCTCTCTCTCTCTCCTTTGAAATTCAGAAACCAAACATTTTAGTCTTGCTTAAATTTTAATCACAAACTTAAACAGTTATGTGGTAGGAAATATACATTTCTATATGGCGTTTAGATTCCGGCTTCGATTTCAGAGATCATCAATATTGCATTTTTTCTTAATTTTACAAAAACAGGTACACGTATACTTTGAGCATACTTTAGTACGTGTGGTGTTTTTTTTTTTAATATATATGTATATATATATATATTAAATGTAAAGCTTCTGAAGATTTGAAATGAAAGATATATATATATATATATATATATATATATATATATATATATATATATATATATCAATTTACAAATAACTTAGGTATGTATATATCAAAGCAATCCGCATTTAACCGCCTGCTTCTGTCATGTTCTTTGTGATTTCATTCAATTCTCTATTGGTGTTCCTCGCCTGAAGCAACCTTCAATATACATCGTCTTGCTTACTCATAATTCAAACGTCTAAGAGTCAATAATACAAGTTTTGCTATTTGAAACAAATACTAAAATGGTGTCTTTTTAATCAAATGCAAAAATAAAAATAACTCTTGGCTCTGCATGTAATTGCCAGTGTCTGATTCCATCAAAATACCTTATTAACAAACACGCAGAAAATTGAATTCATGCTTTGGTCATTTCCATCTGCAATCTTTGACCCCAAATGGCTCTATGGTTTATTAAAGCAAGCGATAGATTAGAAATACATCATTTATTTTCTAAACTTCAGAAAAAGACGTCAAGATTTCACGCTGTTTATAACATTGATGTGGAAAATCCACTAATATGGGTGAATAATTCCTTAACAAAATGCACAAAGCTTGCAATTTTAATTTTGAAGATAAATGATTTTTCATCTTCAAACTTCTGTTATAGAACACACCTGGAAATCATGGGATATCATTTTCTTAAGTGGTTTATGACAGTTGTTAATATGACCCGAGGGAACCCGAACGCGACCTTACGGTGTGGTGGGTATCACATCAATGATCCAGCCCGATAGGGTTCCAAATGATGAGTTTTTATGGGAAAATGAATGTTATTTCGATTTTTCAAAAATAGAAGACGAGAACCAAAGTCTAAAAAAGATTAAAGCGCCCCGGTGTGATCTGGGATATTGCAGTATTATTTATCGTAGACAAGCCGGGATAACGATTGTTCTTGCATTATTTCGTTTGAGGAAATTAGAAAAGTTCTGAACGCTTTCACATCGTGACCCCCGCTAATTTTCAACACGACTCGCGCAAAATCTAGAATATCCATAACTTAATTTTGTTTACCAAGCACATTGTAAAAGTAAAATGAAAATAACATGAAAATTTCCATGCAATAATATACAATTATACATAAAATTTCCGTCTGAATTCCCTATCAAACAAGCGCCCAATATGGAGAGAATTTCTCTTTATATCGCGCGAGACGCTGCCTGCTGCGAATTTTCAAACGTCTTCCGCACGATGACTTTAATCCAGCGCTTTCCTCCAGATTGTCCTCGATAACCCATACCAATATCAACAGAGATGCATAGAAATCACAAAAGAAATCGTAAAACTGATCATTTGTGGATTAAGTGTTGGCTAACGAAATCACTCGACAGTCCCCCATAACATCAACCCAGGAATCAATCTTTCTGTCCCAGCATGGGGACACAACAGCAGTTGTAACATAGCGCTAGGATCGAAACATGCGAAATATGTAGCATTTAATTTATAAATGCTCCCATTGCCTCAACAGTAAGCAATAAGATGCAGTGGTTTCGTATGGAATGCATGTAACTGCATGTAACACATATAATCTCGACTGAGTTTTAAAAAATCACAAAAACACTATTTATTGTGGGAATTTAAATAATTAATAATGAAAATATGCATGTACATGTATCAACTGTTTTGCTACACAAATAAGGAGGAATGACACTCAAGATCTAAAAATCTCGTATGGATGAAAAGTGGAGGAAATGAACAGTAATGATTTGAAATTAAAAATTTCAAATTTATCTTATTTAGTTAAAACAATTTCAGGAGAAAGTAATATGGAGAGAGAGAGAGAGAGAGAGAGAGAGAGAGAGAGAGAGAGAGAGAGAGAGAGAACACTACCATGTTAGGCATTTAGATCTAAAAGGAATATACAAATATTGCTGATATTTATATTTTCTTTTATGTCTCAAAAGAAAGTCAGCCATTATGACGATGTAGTATTCCTCCTTAAATCCATTTGGGGATAATATGCACAATCAATTAGAAGTATTTTTTTCAGGAATGATAAAAAGGATGTTTTGTTTGTAAGTAAGAGATTTTAGAATTCAAACTTCGTTTTGATTTGATACATAATGTATAAGTATCTAATAAAACCTGCGAAAAAGACTCATGTAAATGTTCTTTAATTTTTTAAAATTACTATGCAAATTATAACAGTTGTATGTTAATATTTTTTAAATCTACGAATAAAATCTTCAAGAATCATGTCATATGGAAAGAAGATTTATTATACAAATGTATTTTGATAAGAAATTGAAATGAAATGACCAAATTTCAGAAATATCGCTTCTTCTTTTTTTAAAGATTTGAACCAAACGAGAGAAATAAGTACCGCTCCCGATGAAAATTAAAAGAAATTGCTAAAAATAATCATATTGCTAATTGTACGCACTTTTCATAAAGAAATTAGTTTCCTTTATCCATTCATTTAACCTGTAAACCATTTTACATCAAGGGAATGTAATTTTCTGATTACAATGTTGTCTATGACTTTTCTTTTTCAATTCCGATGGGGTTTGATTCAAATTTTAAAAATCTCAAATTTTTGATTCATGGCCATTTCACTTTATTTTCTTTTTAAAATACGTTTGTCCTATATATCTTTTTTCTAAATAGCATGCTTTTTGAAAATTTTAGCTATATATTTAAAAACTATTCACAAATAATGTATTACATTTTCATAAATATTTTTACATTTAAAAATGAGACTTTTATATAAGTCTTTTAGGCATTTTATTAGATATTCATATTATGCATCAAATCACAGCGAAATTTGAACTCCAAAATCACTGATTTGCAAACAAAACACCTTTTTATCATTCCAGAAAAAAAATCACAAAAAATCATTTGAAATGACTGCGAGCTGTATCACTCTTTCGATGGTGAAATCATACTTCTGATCAGGTGTTTTAACAAGCCATCAAATAAAATATTGGTGTAATGAGCCACCTTTATATAGCATTAAACTTATCAAAAAAGTTCAGATAAATACATGTATATTCATACGAGAGCTGTTATTTTCAGACGAAAGCACAAAGTATTGAAGAAAAATCGTCATAAATTGGAAAATCCAACTTAAATCTATGTTTCAATTCAAACTCTGTTTATGGTCCAGTCGCGATGGGGGTGGGGGTGCATGTGTGTGTGTAGACAAGCGCAGGGTGATGCAGTACAGGTCTACATTATTCATGGAAGTCAAGCGCCAACAAGCGTGTACCATACCGTTCTGGTGGCTGGGTGACCCTGTCCCGTGTGTTTTCTACAATTATAATGATGTTTGTTACAGTGTATATATAATCTAAGTCAACATTCTATTGTTTCAGAATCTGACTGTGAATCTGAACCAGGACTATCCGTCAAAAGAAAGCAAAGGCGAAGTCGCACTACTTTCACAGCAGAACAACTTGAGGAATTAGAACGTGCTTTTGACAGAACTCATTACCCAGATATATATACGCGAGAGGAACTAGCACAGAGGACTAAACTGACGGAGGCCCGTGTTCAAGTCTGGTTCAGCAATAGGAGGGCAAGATGGCGGAAACAAATGGGCAGTAACCAAATTTCAGCCTTGAACAGCATTTTACATATGCCACAAGGAGGCAGTTCCTCTTACCTGCTTCACGAGGCTGCTCCTAGTTATCCATTGCCATCAGTATCAGGTAAGTCTCGTCCTAATTCTAAAACATGCTGAGGACACAGAGTAATGTTAAAGTTATGTTAACTCTAAATCTGAAAATTCTATTTTGTTGTAAAAATGTGCTATTGTGATGGTTTTTGTATGTAACTTTAACCATAATTATTGATAAAATTAAAACTAAGTTTAAGATTTTATCAAAATAAAAATTTCAGTTCTATTGAATACATAGCAGTATATAGAAGTCAATTTTTGTACCGGAAGACCATATTGTAATTTTGCTTCATTCAGAGCCTCTGAATAGGTTTTCTAATACAAATATTTATAACAATAGTTTATAAACCTTATTTTTTCTGTCATTAAAATATCTAATCGCTCTTTTACAACAAAAATTTTCGGCACCAAAAGGACAGTTAGTATTGCTTTAATGTATTGTGATATACTTAGAGAAAGTTTCAAGTCTCTTTTAAAGTATTCCATTTTGTACAGAAACTCTTTGGCATCGGAACTCCATGACGCATCACCTTCAGAATATCACCTCACTAAAAAACAACGAGAGCGCGTACGCCGGACTGATGGAGAATTATTTGTCACACGCATCACAGGTACAGGGCTTTTTTTTTTTTTTTTTTATACACCTCAGCAATATACATGTACTACACATGAGAGACATGTTCCAAATAGACATGCGTACTAGAATATTACAACTTTAGAAAATCTGTGCATTTTTTCTACTTTACAAATCAAACCAATAATTAGTTTAGATAGATTAACTAGATTACTTGTCAAGGAACCAAAGCTCGTTAAAAATATGATACAACGGGAAAATATTAAACAAAACGCTATGTGTTTTTGAAAATATCGTATATGCAAATGATGAAAACATGTACTCAAATATTGGGTAAATGATGGCAAGAGGTAATGTTAAAAATATTTACTTATGCGTTAAATTGATAATTGTAGTTTGCTTTTGCTATAACTTATAAATTTTCAAAATTAATCGATATTTTGATACAGGAAAATTAGGCCTGAAGGTTATAAAACTTGTTTGAGCACTTTTTTATACCCAAACTCGAACTCCGTGCTCTAAATCGTATTCATTCTCGAACATGAAGGTTATAAAACTTTTATAAAATTATTCTCACACGCAAATGGAGCACATGCTCAGGGGTTTTCGAGTATGTTTCGGAGCTTGCTCAGAGTTATACTCAAAACAAACATGGTTGAGTATGAGTACGGAAACAGTTTTATAACCTCGAAGGCCTGTATTCATCATTGTATTGTGTTCTAGCGAGTATATCAGAATTATGTACAATTCCTTTCAGATTGTCTCATGAAATGAACTTTTATTCTATTTCCAGATGCACAGTTTAACCAATCCTACCGATTCTTTGGCTAGTAATTGGTGTTCACCTGTGACGTCATCGGTTCCTCCACTTGCATATCCTTCATCTAGCAATCATTTTAATCCCCATGGATACAGTGACGTCACCAAATCTACGCTTCACCCTTACAATACTCATATTGGTTCCGGTAAGCTTTTGAAGACTTAAAAAAAGCATTCATTTAAAAACATACTAAAAATTGTAATTTAGTGCACTTACTTTCTTTCCAAATCATTTTGTTCTACACGCATTTTTGGCAAACCAAACATTTAGACATATTTCATTTCAATTATTTCATTACAGTTTCATCTGGTGAAAGGTGCTCCATCGATGAAAGTCTCGTGGCATTACGCATGAAGTCTCGTGAACATTCGGCAGCTTTGAGTTTGATGCAGGTGACGGACAATAAAATGTCGGCATCGTTTTGATGAACCATGACAGTATCAAGGGACACAACTTCCGTCCGAAGGTGTTATAAAAACGAGAGTCATGTACTGTATCAGACATTTCAAATTAAAGAATCGTCTCCAGGATATACAAGATGAATGAAATTACTTCTTTTTTAAGTTGACATTTATCCTTCAACATAGTAATGTACATGTACATTTATAGTAGCTAGGACAGATTGTCTACTTTTTGCTTTGGTAAATAAACGTTGACGATAGTGTGATAGTCAGAGTTATTGTGGGCTCACAAACCGAGAATTACGGTGGTGGTGGTGGTAAATTGATTTTAAAAATAGATATTACCATTTCACATTGTCGACATTGGTTGGAATGGTTAATTGTACATGTATGTTGTTAAACGTCCCTCTCGAGATTTTTTTACTCATATGGAGACGTCGCCGTTGCCGTTGAAGCACTGCAAAATTTAGGCCTATGCTCGGCGCTTACGGCCTTTGAGCAGGGAGGGATCTTTATCGTGCCACACCTGCTGTGACACAGGGCCTCAGCTTTTGCTGTCTCATCCGAAGGACCGCCCCATTTAGTCGCCTCTTACGACAAGCAAGGTGGTACTGAGAACCTATTCTATACTCGGATCCCTGCGCGATTTGGAGTACAAAGCTTATACAATAATCTATGCAAGTTAAAATTTTCAAAGTACTATTGTCCTGGCTGAAATTGAACCTTAAATATCAAACATTGCATCTCCGATGTTTTTGCCTTAGATGTAATAATAGCCATATCCTCATGAATCTTAATAAATATAGCACCTCCATTTTAACAGTTGTGAAGAAATGAAAATGGAATGTAAATATAAGAAATAAATCTCATTTAATGAAAATGCATGAGGGTATGAACTGCAACGCTTCACGCCTGCGTACTTCATGAAACCATAACGTGAAGTTTGCTGGCACGATGCGTCACAGTTCATGCCCACATGCATTTTGAAAATGAATTTTATTTCATAAATGTTACTTGGTGGCCTACATTTTCCTAAGTAAATCTTATACTGTATACGGGGTATATTTCGCCCTTATCTTAAACGGGCAATTTGAAAATTCCTTCATCTTTTCAGAGTAGGAAGAAACTACATTCAGTGAATCCGAGCGGGATTACTAGTATTTTCCAATTTGTATGGACCAAAATATGACGGGGCGAAAATTTCCTTGTATGTACATGTAGTACGGTATATTTACGTATCACTTAAGGAAGTTAGCGCCTCAGATTTTGAGCACAACTGCGCAGGATGCTATAACTGTATAAATGCTGGTCCAATACTTATTTTATTTTCCTAAGCATATACATTTACATGTATTACTAACACCTATTCAGTTGAGAAAAACTATGTCGATTCAAATTTTGAAAGGGTTCCGATACGGCTACATTTTGTGGAGGAAGGATAGCTTAATCAAAGAGTTTTTGATATGGACGGTTTTACAGTTTCTGTTGTATCCAATATGTTCATTCTCCCTCGACGTGCATTTCAATTTTGTAATTTATGATACAGGTAGTGGAGACTTCGAACTAACTCAAATGTTGTAAGTTCTCTGATTTGGTTGATACATTTTCCCAAACAGAACACATACATGTATTATCAACACCAAAAAAGGGTCTATGTAATTTTACCCAAAATTTTCAGAAATTTTGCATTTTGGCCAAGCATTAAAAAAAATTGATCTACAACCCCTATACTTTTTAACGTTCCAGTTTGAATTTTAAGACAAGACTTTGCAACTTACGTGCATTTCAAAAACTAGAAATAGTTTACTCCTAGAATGTTCTTGTAAACTCTCAAATTCTACATGATGAATTTGTCCATAAACATGTATCAAGTGCAAAATGTCATTATACATTATTTTTATTTCCAGTTCTATTTATACCTAAATTGTTAGAATATATACATGTAACTCTGTATTTATTTCATGTAATGACTAAATTGCGTTGCTTATGTTGTGTTGACACCGACAAACAAATCGAGTTACATTTGTATACAAATAAATCGTAAGTGAATTTGAAGTGTAGAAAAGAAAGTCAAGTTTTAAAACACTGTAGCTCAATAACAAGCACTATGACCCCAGGTTTTCTTTTTAATTTCATAATCCCCCTTCAATATAGAAATAAAATAAAAAATAACAATACTACAAAACTCAGGTGCGAACCTCTTTAACTAAAAGCTCTTTTGAGAAAAGGTGATACCGGAAAAAAAACCTATCTGCATAAAATTTTGCTGGGAGAGTGATATACAGATACGAAAAGGTTGAAAAAGAAATTTATTTCTATCATTTCTCGGTGGCGGAATGGCTATCAACTGTGTTGAGCATTAGATTGCTTCTTTTTTACTGTGGATCACTAGTAACGTTAAAATTCACACAAATATGCAGGTATCAAGAAGATGAATTTCATACAACAGCCTATGTTTATTACACAAAGAAAAGTCATCTAAATCATCATTCGTATTATGGTACACTAAAAGAATTATCACGGGAAGGCTGGAACTATAACACCTTCCAGTACAATCGGTGTTAAATGGAGTGAAAGAATTTGTAGCAAAATGCGTAACAAAATAAAATATAAATCAATTCAACGCAATTTAGTTACTGAAACTACCTCGTTAACCAAGAGAAGTTTCCGCATAATTTCAGCACAAATCTGAATATTATTGCAAAAGGCGAAGCTGATTGGATTTCAAGCACCTTCATAGGTCATTTACATATGTAAATCGGGAGGTTTCCATCGGTGGAGTGTGAATATAAAAGTATTGTGTGGTAATAAACATTTTCATATCAGTGCCATCAAAGAGAATATCT